>NC_136710.1:18586026-18793002 GCF_947650265.1 Symphodus melops | reverse complement strand
AGAAATAAAGTTCTGTTATGTTCCCTAATAAGACACTGAGGTTATTTCAATGAGTGTCCTATAAAGGGTTGATATCGGTATCATGTCCGTCGGGCCCTGGTTACAAGATTTACTATCAAACTGGTTTGTTTTCCACGTTGAGGATTTCACAGCTGTTTGTTTGGTTCAGCCTGATTGGAGAGAAATCCTCGACAGGACGTTAAAGCCTCATGAGCTGCACACGCCGCCTCGACTCCTCTGATCTCTTCGCTCCTCGCTGTTTCACGCTGCTCACTTCACTTCATTCTTCAGTAATCACCAGCTGCCAACACTTCAACAAAACAAGTCTGAGCACTACATATGATTAAACTTCCTCCTCATGGCCCCTTCCTCCTCCTCCTCCTCCTCCTCCCTCCCCTCCCTGGGTGAAACTTTACTCTTTCTGCATGTTTGGTTTGTAGCTTTAAGCTGCAGGAGTAGCAACCGTATCCCATGATTACCTGCTGCCACGGCAACCAGCTTTGTCCCGCTGGCGTTCAGTAAAGCTCTCCAGTTTCCTGGTAGCTCTCCGGTTGCCTGTCACGCTGGCTGCTAATGGTCGAAAATGATTTCAAATGAAAGATAGCAGGAAGCAGCTCTCTGAGAACATGTCGCTCCACATGATGCAGCCTGAAATAAGTCTTCATGCTTACCCTGCGAGTGCATAAAGGACCTAAGAGCGACCCTCCAGAACAGAATCCAGTGTGACCGGGTCTCATGATGTAGTCTGATCGGTCACAGGTCTGTTCATAAATCACTTCTGTAACTCTAATCCCCTTCACAGTTCTGTAATATGAAGTCATCAATAGTTAAATAAAGTGCTACTGAAGACGCCTCCCCATCACTTCATCATCAATCTGAGGGTAACCACGGTAACGTTTCCCCCTAAAAGAGTTCAATATTAAAACTTGTGAGTCGCCGGTAGCGTAGTTGGAACATAAACTCAAACTTCTGGTTTTAAACCTGACCGACCATTCAAACCTTTCATTATGTTGTTAGCAGAGTAAAGGTCAGAGGTCATTTCCTTTAAAAATTAAAAAAAATTAGAAACAGCAATTTTGGAAAAAAATGTAAACAAATGAATAAAGCAGAAATTGGTTCTCAGTTATAAAAGAGGGGGCTGCGAGCTGAGCTGCTACGAGCTCGGTTCAACGTGCTCACTATCCGAAGTTTGGAATAGTCTGAAAAGGGAAAACATAGTGAATAAGTCAATTTAATGCCAACATATTGTTGTTTTTGTGACTTTATAAACCACAGTTTTGTGGGCTGCGTACTGAGCTGCCATAACGTCCCTCCATAGCCAGATAAAATGATTAAATAGTCATATTATATTATGAGCAACATAACTTTAAAAACAGAAAGAAAGTCATCTGGAGCTGTTTCACAATTCAAGACACCGAACATTAGAGAGGAAGAACACAAGCGAGGATTCAGACGTCAGGAAGTGCAAACATACAGATTCAAGTCTGATTGGACACACAGGAGACGAAGTAACAGCTGTTCTGGAGAGTTCCAATCAGCATCAAAGCCATCGTATAGATCCTGATCCACATCATCACTAACATCATGAAGGTCGTAGGTGTTCATAAAGAGCTGGGTCTTTAGCTTTTTCTTAAAGGAGCAAAGTGACCGCAGATTAAAGGAGTTTGTTAGCTTGTTCAAACACCGGGGGGCGACAGAGGAGAAGAGTCCAGCTAGCTTCTTAGGACCCTGTTGTGAAGGACGGATCAGACGCTTTTCACTGGCAGGCGGGCAGGAGTGTACAGCTGGATTATAGAGTTTAAGGAAGGAGGAGCCACTTACGTCGCTGTTTCGTACGCGAGCAGCAGAGTTTTTAAATTTGACCGGGAGCCAGCAGAGGGAGCGGAGCCAGCGGAGGGAGCGGAGCCAGCAGAGGGAGCGGAGTGGCGTGATGTTTTTGGGTTAAAAGCACAAAATTCTGTATTTTCCCGTCATGTTCCTGAAACACCTCGTGAAGCTTTAAGTGTCAGTGAAGCTTTCACAGTCATGATGAATGTTGGCCGTGCAAACTCTAAAGTCACAGCGTTATCATATCTCACTATCTCTCCCCCCCCCCCCCCGAAGGTCACTGAACACTGCAGAGTCAGTTTGACACAAGTGTTCAGTTGTCAAACAGCTGATTTGACAGCCAGTGTGCAAAGTTGTTTCAGTAAAGATATGGAGCTGAGAGCAGCGATACACTGGGGTCTGATGAGTGTCCTCCTCTCTGTCTCTTTAACTGCTGCAGAGATAACAGGCGGAGGAAACCCCTCGACATGCTTCAGAAATGCAAAATAGAAAAAGGAGACGTTCCTCTCGCGCTGCCGCACGTGCTTTTGTTGCACTAAGTTTGTGGCACGCGTCCTCGCTGGAAATTATTCTATCAACACAAGCTGAAATAAAATCCTGGAGACAACCTGACTGTCACGAAGCGCAGAGATTAAATAAACGAGCTGAAAGAGCGAGCGACCGTTTGAAACCCGAGTCGTCCTCTTCTTCTTCCTCCGCTGCCTCTCCTTTCACGCTCCGACTACCGATGTCCTCTGATGCTGCCAGACAGACGAGGAGAGAGACAGTGGGTCACTCGCCGTTCACATTCTCACTCACCATGAACGCTGCAGTTCCTTACAGACCAGCAGTCCTCCAGCGGGATGAGGGAGGAGGAGGAGGAGGAGGAGGAGGTTGGTTTCCAGGACCTTAGCCTAGCGTCATAGCTGCTGCTGAGGTCTCACTCCCGGCAACCAGGAGCCCAAGAGCGAGGAGGCAACGAGGAGGAGGAGGTGGTGGAAAAGGAGGGCAGAGGGACAGTCAGGCTGCCGAAGGAGGGACACACCCCGCGCTGGGAATGATGCAGCAGCAGCATGATACCCCCTCTATCACCTTTACCGCCCTCTATCGCCCTCTCTCTCTCTCTCTCTCTCTCTGAGCAGTGACGCTGCTCTGAGCCGCTCCGCATCAGGTCTATCTCTGCCGCTCTGTGTGTGCGCCTGTGTGTCAGCAAATCAGCACCGCCGTGTGTTATTAGTCACCACCACTGCACTGAAAGAAGCTCTGCGCTCTGCTGAGCCCTGGCAGACATTCTAAATCAACCTCAGAGCAATGGATCAGGTTTCAGCCGCTCAGCTTTGTGCTCTCTGAATCCAGTCAGGACAGTGCGAACGAGTTATTCATCAAGACAAAGCACTACGTCTTTCAAATGTGTCCTTTCTGAACCCTGCCTTTGTGAGGCACTCACAAGCTGCTAAACGTCCTCGTCATTATTCTGCTTTTGCATGATTTTTAATAAAAAGGTGCAGTGGATGCTCCACAACACAGCTTACAGATTTTAAAATCTAAAATAGAAGGAGAAGGAGAGGGGATCCCAATCTTCAGAGTTTTTGTTCCACTTGTAGAGTTTTTAGAAAAAAAATTCAATATCAGTGCTAAATGTACAGTCAGACGCTTTGACCCAATTCCTGCAGAAAGCTCGAGTTCAGAGTGGCTCATTCGAACGTTCAAAAGGTCACATGAAGCAGACATTAACGTCAGGCCTCCGGGTGTCGGAGCGTCGAGTCCTCAGACTCACAGCAACATTAGACGATTACAGCATTTAACTGGAGCTCCTGTGAAAGCGGAAAGGTTGCAGGTGGAAATAATAAAAAAAAGTGCACGCTTTTGTGTGGTGGCAGCAGAACAATAACGCAGCGAATAAAGACAAACGGCGTGCACGCGCAGAGCCGCCTTTAAACAGCAGCGTCAGAGGGAAGACAAAGAGCTGAAAGTGGAGCCGAGTGAGACGACTCCAGAGGTCCCGTGTAAAGTTACAAACACACAGGAGACGGAGGAGTTTCTGCACCCTCGAACAGATGAATGCCAACCAGAGGCTCAAACAGAAGAGGCGTTTAAAGCCAGTGTGTGAAGTCTGTCTGTATAAGCTGCAGTTCTTCTCATCAGCAGCACACGAACACATCTCCACCGGCTCTAATTACAGGCTGCCAGCTTCTTCTTCATGTTACCAGCAGAGAGCTGTCATCCTGTGTGTGTGTGTGTGTGTGTGTGTGTGTGTGTGTGTGTGTGTGTGTGTGTGTGTGTGTGTGTGTGTGTGTGTGTGTGTGTGTGTGTGTGTGTGTGTGTGTGTGTGTGTGTGTGTGTGTGTGTGTGTGTGCGACAAAGACAAAGATCTACTGTAAGGAAGGAAGTCGGACATGTTTTTGTGGTTTCATTTTCCTTCTTGATCTTCAATGGAAAAAAAATATTCTAAAAGAAGATTTTCTGGAAGAAGCAGAGCGGGACTTTCTGGCACCTTGACTTTATCGGGGTCAGCCCATGAATCCTGACAGTTCAGAGTAGGACTGAGAATTTGTAGGGAGTAATAATAATGTAATATTATAATCAAAAATAATCTTCATATCACTGATGGGGAGTGTTCACAGCTTTGTGCTTCAGGTATTTAAGAACACACCTGAGAAAGTCCTCCTGCTCCCTGAAGTCCTGACATCGTGTGTTTAATGCGTTTCCTGTCCCATGGTGGAGTGATCAGAGTGATCAAGGCTTCACACTGTGGTCCCTTTGACCTTTGACCTTTGAACAGAAAGTGTTCAGGACCTTAAAACTGCTGCAGCTCCACATGGAAATCCAACGTTCAAATGACCTACACTCTGATTATATACTATTACAGGACCAATCTGTAAGATATCTGCTGAATGAAACAATAAAGTGACCTTTATGATCAGACATGAAGGAAACCTGGAGCTTTAGATTCTGCTCCTGAATGCTCTGGATTTGATTGGACCAGAGAAGGTAGGCGGGGCTTTGAAGGCCGTTTTGGATGCCCCTGGGTTTGCCAGATATGAGAGCAGTTATCAGGTGAACAGGTGTTGCAGCGATGGAAGCGGGCAGTGGAACTGCTTCAGATAGAAGTGATTGTACCTGAGCTAAAAAGCCTCTGCATGTTTCTAATAAGCTCCAGCAGCAGAAAGCTGCTCAAACTAGGATCAATGTTGGAGATGAAACATGGAGAGAGGTTAGAACGCAGAAAGCTTTACAGACCCATGCAGAGCTGGCTAAACACTGAAGCTACAGTGTCCACCACATGCAGAGCTGGCTAAACACTGAAGCTACAGTGTCCACCACATGCAGAGCTGGCTAAACACTGAAGCTACAGTGTCCACCATATGCTGACCTGTGTGAGCATCCACTCTAGAGAGGAGGGGGCGGAGACAGCTCTCTGTGATGATGAGAGTTTAGACTGCAGTACACATTTTAAATACTAGGGGTCAAAGTGACAAACTGCTCCTTTAAGCAATATCTATCTGAGTATCTTTGGTTTCAGACAATATCTCAATTAAATCCGAAAGATTAAACGGAGTGAAGAAGTCAAAGCTGTTCAGGAGGATAAAAGTACTACAAGGCTAACCTTGTTTCACAGACATGTGTTGCCATCCTTACTCTCTCGCACCACCTTAGTCGACTGTTCTCGTGGATGTCACACAGCTGCACAATCAGCCTGAACGCCCACGCCCGATAAGACCAAGTGAACAACGAACGATACGAGTGGAGCGTTTGTTTCAAAGGACGGCTCTCGAAAAGAAAACATGAATCATAAGAATCCGCTGCTAACATGTAGCAACGTCACATTTTGACGAGGTTAAAAAAACTGAGCAGTGAGAGGAAACGTTTGCATTCTCTTCTTCCCAGTTCAATTTCATTTGATACAATTTATAGACTGGTATAGTAATGACATATATTTGTAGGCCAACCCGAAAAAATGGCGCTGGTGGTTCCTACGAAAATTCGCTTATTTGCATTGGATTTTGGATCATTGCAGAAAATAAGCTCTGTGTCAAACACACGTTTCTGATGTGTAGCTGTTTTGTTCAGCGGGATAATCTTTACAGATGAACATCATTTATATGAAGTTTGAAGAGTTAATGCAGCCCAGAGAAGTAAAAAGCTAACGTTATGCTACAAGCTAACTACACCGCGGTCGGTTTATAATGACATCACGACTGTTATGCTTCATCGATCTAATCAGTGGATTTGACAAGCTAGCTAAACGTTAGCTTAATAAGTTGTTTATTAACCTAATATTTACAAGAGCACTGAAAAACATGACTAGAGGCTGTAAGGAGGATTAGGGAGAGAGTTCCAGGCGTGATGATGTGTAATGTCTCCATGACAACCACTGTAGCCTCAGTTAGCTACTTGTTAGCAACCGCCGTTTAAAGTTCGCGTAAAAACTTTAAAAGTCACAAGTGGGGTCTTAGCTAACGTAGTTTATCTCGTCTGACAAAAGTCAACATCTCTTCAGCATGTGTTAACCACAGACCTTATTTCACGCGTCTAAACACATTCAAAATCCATTTTGACTTTTAGAGTTAGGAACCCATGGCGCTAAAATGCTAACTCACTAATAAAACTATTCCAGTCTATAATCCATCAGTACACATTTGCTTCCTTGGGTTGAAGAAAAGCTGGAGCCAGCGAGGGTCAGTTATCATCTCTTCAAATCAACACAGAAAACCAAACAAACAGTCCGTACACAAACACAAACCTCCTGTCGGCTCATTTCACTAACATCTGGTTCAAACACAGCCGAGCGGCGCTTCAGATGTTGCCATTTAAAAAGGTTTGCTCAAGGTAGGAGTGAGTTGAGTCACCACTGAACTTCACCCAAAATAAAAACACCAGAAGAAGAAGAAGAAGAGCGGTCTTAAAGGAAGTGGAGTCCTGAAAGAATAAAACACAAGTGAAGCCGCGCCATCGTCCCTTCTGAGCCTCCGTACGTGTGTGGAGGTGACCCTGTCCTCTTACTCGTTTCTGGGCGGGGCGCTGGCGTGTTTCCTCCAGCCAATGACAGCACACAGGTGAGTTTAGAAGAGGACGTGAAAATGACGGATGTGAACGTAGCGGCAAAGAAGAGAAAATATAAATCAGAGTGAGGCGAAACGCTAAAAAGGAAGGGTGAACCTCGTGTTGGCGTTTACTCGCGGATGCAAAGTCGGTGTGCTTCCTGTTGGACATACGGGTGCTGAACACCGGAGGTCAGCCAGGGCTGTTGTGCGGCAGCCTGCAGTGTAGGTACAAACAGTAAATGTGTGCTTCTTAGGAGCGATGAGCCCTCGAACCCTGCCTCGGAGTTCAGACCCCAGTGAATGTTGTGTTTATAAAAGTGCCACTGACTCCGCCTCTAAGGGTCAGAAAGCGTTTGTTCACGCGTCGATGGCGTGAAGCTTTAAAATGACAGTTTTACCGTTTGTATTCTCTTGGGGTCTTTGGTGGGAGTTTCACGCAGTGGGACTTTTCCAAACAGCTTCCAGCCGGGATCCCTCGGCTCCACGGGCCGACTGTCCTTCACCCTCCGGGCGAACAGGCTCCTGAGAGAGACAACAAGGACAAATGAATAACGTCATTACAGCGCGGGGCAAAGTCTGAAGCGCTGCTCACACATGCAGCGAAGTGTTTGTCAGCTGTTTCAGGAGGTGTTTGAACACAACACCAGATCAATAAACTCATCTCAGAGCTTTGATTAGAAGCGAAGCTGTGAAAACATGATCAAAGCCTCGCCAGTCACATGACCTGAACGTGTCACATCAAAGAGTCCTGCCGTTTGTTCACCTTCAGAGACGGCTCGATGTGATGAGTGCAGCTCGCTCATCAACCAGAGACGACTCGTCTGTCCAGCATTAAACAAGCTGCTTGTGATCTGACCTTTGACCCACTGACAGAGAACAGGCCGTGTCTGCTGCACACATTTAAAACCTACTTCTTTTCTTTGAAAGCGTTTTAAGACTCAAACAAGACTTCTATTTATTCCAGGTTTCATGCGGATCCTTCAAAGACGTCGTACTGTGTGTCAACCTTAAAATCAGTCGAGTGTGTGACACCCTGGTCAGCAGCTGATCACAGACTGATAAACATTAACTCCTCTCACCGCGTGACCCTCGTTCACTACACGTGTGCACGTGTGCACACTCACAACATGATCCCACTTCTACATCGGACGTTTCACCTTCAATCTGAACGTGTGGAAGCGTCAACGTGGGACGGAAGTGTACGCTCTTCAGAGGTGTGTGTGTGTGCATGTGTGTGTGGTTTTCTCTTTTGCTCTGCAAACAGAAACGGTTTCACACAAACACAATGCAGGGGGGGGGGGGGGGGGAGGCGTGTACTCATCCTGTGGGGGGACGCGAGGCTTTCATGAAGCAGCTCAGGTCAGACGAGTTAGCCACACACCTGAGACCAACAATCCCTTTATACAAACTGAGACTCTGAGAGTTTGATTGTTTCCAGAAAGACGCCGAGCTGATCGTTTTCTACCTGCTGGATTAAAAGAAGACTAAAGAGTCTCCACCGAAACCTTTTTGTGGATGTGAAAGTCAAACAGACAAACAGTCAGACCATGAAAGCATCTTTCACATCTCAATCACTGCAGATGGATTTATCTCTTTAAAACGTAAATGAGGAAAGTCTTAAATCCCTCGATGTGACGAGTTGATCACCAGGATTTCAACTTCTTTTTTTTCACATTCATGTTCATATTTTTTTGAGTCTGCGTGTTTTAAGACGATTCACTCTTCGTGACCTGAATGATGGACAGCAGTGAAAAGTTACCAAAGCTTCAGAGAGAACAAACAACCTTCAACCAAAAGCACCGGCGGAGTCGTACTCCACGAACACGGTGTCGTCGTTTCGGACACAGAAACGTCGCCCTTGGTGCGATTTAGAAGAAGACAGCGTGCAGGAGTTTGGCTCCAATAGTTGTAAATGAGAAACAATAAGATAGACGTTTCTTTTTGTTGCCATAGAAACAAGCATCAACTTTTATCTTATCGAAGTTTACAATCTGTTCGTCATGTGGCGTACGAGTCTTTATTCCATCTGTTGTCCGGGTCCTTTTTAAACGCTTTTCTGGGGCAGGAAGTCGAGACATGACGTGGCCTCGCGGCGCTGAGCGGCGGCGCTACACGAAGAGGATTCACGTCACCGAGCTTCAGCGCTGCCAGGGTGAAAAAATACAGTATCAGATCTCCAGAACGCTGATACACATCAGTAAGAAAATGTTTCCTGAAGCAGATCGTTGAATCTGCACGTGACGACAGACCGAACGCCATTCTTTAAAAAAATACAAACACGTGTGAAAAGACTTATTGTTCTGCCAAACTGCTTCAACGCCAGGCAATGAATGAGTCACAAACTGAAGAGTGGAATAAATCATCAACACATCAGAAGCAGGTTCAAAGAGTTTAAAGCTGAATGCAGTCCAAACACTTTTATCTTCTTCAAATTAAAACTTTATCAAAAAGATCTAAAATCTTTCGCTTTTTTCCGTCAGTGCAGATAAGAGCCGGTTTTTAATCTCAACACAAACATTCCTTCAAAGTGACAGATTTGCAAAGCGGCGATAAAGTGTAACCCCTCTGTGAACTCGAGTAACCCCTGAGCCACCCTCTAAATAATCTGCATAGATTTAAAGTGCAGAGATTAGCAGAACTTTCAGATGGTTTCTCTGCAGCGTGTTCAGCAAACAAAACCAGAGAGCAGGATTTGCATTCAGTGCGAGCGACGAGACGGCTGAACGGCTGCAGCTTCGCTCGGCCGCTCGACTGGAAACAGCCGGCAGAGCCGAGAGGCCGGCGTGCTGGGACGCTGGGTTCGAGTCTTCGTGTGGTTTAAACACTCGAGGAGAAAGCGCTCGCAGTGGAGTACAGAACAAGTCGGAACAGGAGGCGGGTGAGTGTCGCTCCCTTCGAGAGTGTGTGAGTGAACAGGATGTTCAGAATGAAAAAGGACGAGTCTTCATCTTACCTGTCGATGAAGAGCAGCAGGGACGGAGCTGCTATGACTCAAAACGAGTCTGACAGGCTGGTCAAACAAAGAGGACTCAAAGGGTCTGCTTCAGTCCACATTCAGGTCCACAGAAGCTCCAGGGAGGACAGAGAGTGAACGAGCGCAGGAAGACGGGACTGACTTCACAGACGGGAGGGGAGGAATGTGTGTGAGGAGAAAAAGTCTGAAGGGCACCGAGGGAGTGAGAGAGAGGGAGGAGAGATAACAGAGAGAGATAACAAGACGGGGGGGGGGGGCGTGTTTAAACACACTTCATCAAGGAACAAGTGGTTTGTTGGTGTGTGTGATCTCTTTAGCGAGGTGTCTGTGCGATAATGACGGCTTGAAGGAGTCCAGTCGACGTGCAGGAGGATCTGAAAACACTTTGTTGTCATAGTTTGAAAAGAGAGAGAGAGCTCAAAGTAAGTTTGAGCAATATCTTCTTCTTCTTCTTCTTCTTTTGCAATCCTTGCGTAAGTCCTGCTTCTAACTCGTGTGTGACACTCCTGAACTCACGATGAGGAAGCAGCGACACGTCAGCTTTTTAAAACGTCTTGATGGAGACGACTGCTCGCCACTTCTTACCTCCTTACAAACTCTGTGGAGTGAAACGTGGAGACTTAAAGGTCCCGTCTTATTTTGAAGCTTCATGCATCTCGACTAAAGTACGATCGCTAATGTTTTCATGCACTGCCGCTCCGCACAGCTCTGATCTGATTGGTCGGTTGGACCGTCCATCGGCTCTGTTCTTGGAAATGTCCCGCCCATTTGACCATTGACCTTTGGATCAGTGTCATCATTTTCTTGTCACTGAGGGGGGGGGCGGCGAGCGTTTCATGCAGCTAACACCTCGGCTAACATGAGGAGGAAGGAGTTTGAGCACTTCGATGCTAACATCAGCATGCTAAGTTTGCTGCTAACATTTAGCTCGTTGGATTTCCCAGATGACCTCTTTGGGGCGTTTCAGCGTGCTAACATTAGCTCATCAGCCCATGATGACCAGAGCTGTCACGGGCGGACTGCCTGATCCTGCCAGCAGCGTGCTGCACGCCAAGCAAGTCCAAGCACCGCCGGCCGCTGCACTGAACCTGTGACGGGCTCGTTACATCAGTCAGTCCTGTTTCTATCCTGCAGGTACCAACAAAGAACACAGAGCTCATGTGGACAGATCGTTTCTGTCACATCACGATCAAATCAAACTTTTTATTTTTTTATTTTTCACAGCTGTTGTAGAACTCTTTAATTAAAATTACTGGCTCCATCGTCAAATAATAAAAGCAGCAACCTTGAACAAACTTGAATCCCGTCCAGACACACACACACACACACACACACACACACACACACACACACACACACACACACACACACACACACACACACACACACACACACACACACACACACACACACACACACACACACACACACACACACACACACACACACACACACACACACACACACACACACACACACACACACACACACACACACACACACACACACACACACACACACACACACACACACACACACACACACACACACACACACACACACACACAATAAAACAGGTCAGCAGGTGTCAGGTTACAGCTGTGAGAGGTTCAGGCTCGCTCGCTCACTCCGGTCTGTTGGATGAGTGTGAGGTAGTTTCTGACTCCAGCACGGCTCGCTCTGAGGAGGCGCGCTTCGACACGATACAGTTCACGCACGCAGACGGGTCCAGCAGAGCCGGACTGACACAACTTCATCCGGGTCGGCTCTCTCTGACCAACGTGACTCAAAATAAAGCAGGAAGTCTCCCCCTGTTCTCTGATGTGTGGAGGCAGACGTGTAAACATCTTCCACCAACGTGTCAGCGACTCACGCAGTTTGTCTCAGGTTTTGCAAAGACCGGATCTTGCAGGATCTCTAATGTGTAAGACTACAAGGAGATTCTCTTTATTTCCCCATCGCTCACATCCGTCTACAGAAACAACCCGAGGCAGACTCAGTAAACTCACACTCCGGTGAAGAGGCGGTCATGACTTTCTCAGCAGTAGAAGGAGAGAAGAAGAGGTCTACAGCACACATGAACCTGAGACGTGAGGCGTCACAGTGAAGCTGAAGATTCATCAACTTCCTGCACCAACGGTAAGAAGCAACAGCTACACAGCAACGTCTGCTGTTGCAATCCAAAAAGGACTTTTAACAAAGAGTCTATCGCAAGAGGAAGTGCAGGACTGATTCTCATCTCTCTCTTACTGCAGCTGAAGCATCTGTCCATCATGGTCCTGGTACCCCCCCCCCCCCCTCGCCCCCCCATGCCCATCCCTGCAGCTTTGTGAAGTTTAATGGACCCTCACTGCTTCAGTATTTCAGACTTCTGACTGACTTGACGGCTTTTAATTTTCAGACACGTCTGGAAGGGAAAACTCCTGAGTTGAGTTTAACAAACAACAAGGATCCTGAAGGTAAATTCATGCGAGTATCCTGAGGGGGAAAAAAATCACTTTTCTTTCCTCCAAACATTCACCTTACCGACGTTTACTTCGTTCCCTAAACTTTTCTTCAGCTTTAAAAAAAACAAAACTTCTTTACTCAAACGTTTCAATCTGAACTCACCGGTTGAATAAGCTGGCCAGAGGTCCCAGTTTCCTCGGCCTGCCGTCCGCTTCCTGTTCCGGACCTCCTGGACCGGGGCTCCACGAGTCTCTGGGTGACGACGACAGGGTCACGTCTGAGAAGTGAGCGTCGTTGCTGACGTCCGTCGCCAAGGTAACGATGGCGCTGGAGTCCGAGGTGACGGTGAAGTCCAAGATGTCTTCGTTGGACACGGAGAGCTCGGTGCTCATGCTCGACACGCTGCACACCGAGATGTCGTCGCTGCGGTTCAAGGCTCCGCCCCCGATGCTCATCCCTGTAGCGGTGGACAACCTGAAGGCGGGGCTAAAGAGACGGACGGAGTCGTACCCGCTGCGAGGGAAGGTGGAAGATTTGCGGATGCTGTTGCTTTCAGAGGGATCATCGTCCAAAGCGAGAGTAGCAGGCGAGTCGTGGGCGGAGTCCAGGATCAGGCCGCCGTCTCCCGAGCGGCGGTGGCCGTGTACGATGGCCTCCGGCGGGTTGATCTCCAGAGTCGGGATCCCCGAGTCCTGAGAGGACAAGCTGTGGCTGTCCTGGTTCAGGTCCGAGCAGCTCTTCTGGGGGCTGCTGTAGTAGACCGGCGTGGAGGAGCAGGTCGGCGTGTAGGCGGGAACCATGGGCTCGCTGTGCATCCTGGGAACACAGTGGCGACGGTTCACGTGATGGTGGAGGTCGGAGGCGGACGGGTCTTTGACTTCACAGCCGTTCTCCACGATAGCTCCTCCGGACACGCCTTCAAAAAAAAAAAAAGTTCCTGATGAGCACAGTTTGACTGATGAATTTAAAATAAACATTATTATTATTATTATTATATTTTGTGTAGTTTTGTATTTCCCGTGTCATTATTTTGCTCCAACTCATTTACTTGTTTTCTATTGTAGTTTGTTATTGTTGCCTTTTCTGTTTTGTATCGTCTCATCCCTTCTCCTGGTTTTCGTTATGTTTGTCACGTTGTCGCACCAAATATAAAAAATGTAAAAAAAAAAAAAAGGAATACCCCCCCCCCCCCCCCCACAGTTTTACAAAGTGCTTCTTTTGGGGCCTCAGAGAGAAGAGGAGCGGCTGTAACAGGAGGCCGAGCTGTAAGGTGAGCGGGGCCTCAGTGAGGACGCCGTGCTGACGCCGTCACCGGTCCACAAACACTTCACCTGCTGTTCTTTAAGGGACATAAAGCCTTGTTGTTGTTTACAGACGGACTGTGTGACATGCGGGAAGGTAAATACATGAATCCCTCAAGTCAAGCTCAACGCTTTGCAGACGGTTCAAGCTCAAAGCCAGGCGCTGTGAAGCCTGACCTGCAGGCCGTCATGTGACACAGCAGCAGGTTGTTCCTGTGCCGCTGTGGGAATAATCCAGCACAGCGACACACGGCTGCTGGACCGGACCTGAAAGACCACATTTAAATCAAAACACAAAGTCCCTCGACACTTAGCTTTAAAGGTTAGCAGGCCGTGCTAATACACACACACACACACACACACACACACACACACACACACACACACACACACACACACACACACACACACACACACACACACACACACACACACACACACACACACACACACACACACACACACACACACACACACACACACACACACACACACACACACACACACACACACACACACACACACACACACACACACACACACACACACACACACACACACACACACACACACACACCTCAAAGAGAACTCTGGAAGAATAAACCTGATCAGCAGAAGACTGGAACGCTCCGAGGAGTGAACGTAAGCTAAGTCACATGACAGGAGAAATATTCAAGTCATTTGTGAGCCTCACTTCAGGACAGCTTCGGTCACGTGAAGCACACGCAACCTTTAAATCAAGGTGTTCACATCCGTACACGCTCTGTCGGACTGGGCGTCCCGCCTGGCGCCCCGCCTGGCGTCCTGAGATCAAATACGTGAGCGGTGAATTAACACGTCAGTTTTATTGAAGATGTTCTGGTTCGTTAGCTGCGTGAAGAAGAGTCTTTAAAAAGGTACACTCGACCTTCACCGACGTCAAATGTTGTTTAGTTAAATATATATATAAAAAACACTTCAAGTGTGGCATCTTAGTGTATGAAAAGTGTGTGTGTGTGTGTGTGTGTCTCAATAAAGTAAATCCTCTTTTTATATAATCACATGATTGCACTTTGTTATCGAGCATCAGGTGTATCTGTTTTCATGCCCCGCTGTTACATCATGACATATTTTATTATCATGTTATTTCAGCCTCATTTACTCTGCTTCATATCAGTCGCTGTTTATTGTTAATATTTAATGTTGCCCAAAGAGGGCAGAGCTCGCACAGGTCAAATTCAGACTCTTTAGTGAATTATAAGTTTGCCAGGTTTAAGTCGACTTTTAAATGATTAATAAAATGTCACATTAAACGGTTAATGGATCTAATGTTTGTCACTCTGAATATCACCTTAATGCACTTCTGTTGTTAAAGATTCAATTTTAAAAATAAAAATCATAAAAAAATGACAGCCGGATTAAAGAGTGGTTTAAAATGATCAACAAAATGTAACAGGCCGTTATTGTTTATTGATAATTAAAGATGCCTTTAACTCGTAGTGTTAGTGTTGGCCTGGTTAAATGTTTACTTATGTTATTATAGCTTTATTGTCATTAACTACATTCAGTGTATTACATTAAAGAAGTGAAGCGTGGTCCACCATGACTAAACAAGCATGTCACCTGGGGAAGGTGATGACATCAGAGGCCTTTGTGAAGCTGAAGTCAGCAGGTGGGATCAGTTAGAGGAGACTGTGACGTCACACTTCAGGACAAACTGTTCTGTCAGTCAAACCAACTAAATACTGGAATATTCTCCCAGACATACTGACATATACACACCTCAAACAGAGGATTAAAAAGAAGACACGTGATCATGTTTAACCTTCACCTTCTGTTATTGTTTAGTGTCACTTGTTCCTTTGCATTTCTATTTTATTTGTTTTTGTCCTCAGCTGTAAGTTAGTACTGTCCCTTAATAAATAAATGATATATACATACATGCGTTTTGTGAGTTTTTTTTAATTATTATTATACATTTATATTACATAAGACACACGCAGAATTTAAGATTGTTTTTACATTTACACAGAAAGCCAAACATTTGAGTTATTTTACCTTTGCAAAGTGATCATATTTGGGAGTTTATTTTAAATAAGGGGTTTATTAAACGGGGTTCTGCACAGATGGAGGAGAGCTCGTGCAGGGTTTCTGTTCAATAAATGCTGACAGTTTTGAATGCATCAGAAACCTGAGCAGGTGTGCGCGCGTGTCAGTGAACCTACCACAGTGGCTGTCTCTCCGCTCCGGAGCTCCGTGGGTCGTGTTGGCCATGCTGCCGCCGGTCGATGCTACAGGTGGGCGGCAGGTGTCTGCCGGTGGCTGGGGCGCTCCATGATGATGATGCTGCAGAGTTTCCGCTGGACCACCATCCCCTCCCTGCATGCAGAGACGAAACTCAACGCAGCTTTTCGCGTGTGTCCAAACAGCAGCAGCGTTAAGTCAGTGCACGCGCTCCCCGTGTTCAGGTGAACACGTCGAGCCGGACTAACTCGCAAAGTGTTTCTGACGCTGCTGTGACGTCAGAACCCGCTTCCTCAAAGTGCAACCAAACCAAGTTCAAACAACGAGAGACATTTTTCTAACCTCGCGGCGTCTCTGAAGACCAGCAGACACTTTCTTTCCCGACGTGCGCGTGAGGTGTTCAAACGAAGCGCGTCACACAAGTTCACTCGGCATCGTTTACCTGTCTCGACGCCTCCGTCGCCATTTTAACACAAACTTGTGCGCGTGAGTGCTGAGTAATCGAGTCCAGAAAGATCACCGTCGATGATTCACCTGTTTGTTTGTTGTCTGGACGTGAAGGCATTACTAATCGACCTCGCAGCCTGCACAACTTATTCTCATTATCTTGTGTTATTGCCATCGTCTTTAAATGTTAAACAAGGTTAGAAATGTTACAACAATAACATGAAAAGGTCGTATCATTTATTTATAATTTATGTATCTCTTAATTTGTGGGGGGTTTTTCAGCAGTTTATTTCAGGATTAATCTTCCCACATTTGCACTGATAATAGAATTTAAGAATCTTTTATTTTCCACCAAAGTTGCTTTCACTCTTCAGATTCATAAAATTCACAAAACAGTCTAAAAACATTTATATCACATGAAACAGCAGCTACATTCACTCATCAAATCAGTTTATATCAAGGTTCAGCTCTCATCTGGCATGTTGTTTAACTTCACTTTACTGATGAATTATCAGCTGCGTTACTTCTTGATTTCTTCTTCCTCCTGTCAGTGAATAATGAACACAGACTGTTTAGTTTGTACATACCAGCTCTGAAACGTGCTGACTGACACCTGAAACCTTCTAGAAAGGTTCGGGGCCCCTGCTTTAGGGAACAGTTTATTATCAGGGCCCAAACAAGAAAACATGCTTGTCTTCACAAAATCCAGGAGACTGCTGTGAATAAAAACAAATATTTAATAAAGAAGTTTAAATCTGCCAATCTTTTCCCCAGTAAACACTTGAGCATTTTATGAACTAATTTCCTTGTTTGTTGAGTTTAATTTCTGACATGCAGAGGCGTGTCCATGCTCCGCCTTCAAGTCTGTGACTGGCTGTTTCTTATTTCTACTTTAAACCGCAACTTTCGACATAAAACTTTCGTAATTAAAAACTTCAGACGCACATCAGCATCCAGGAAAACCCTGCAGAAGTCAGCAGCAGTCTGTTTTTGATTTAAACTTAGAGCCCCTCTAGCTTTCTATAAAATACAACCCCAAAAGCGTACTGCTAAAGAAACATCATATATCCTTAGTAATATATCTGGGCAGCCTGCTGAGTGGACGCTGCAGGAGGATAAAAAATAAATACAATAATGTTTAAAAGACAAAATAAATATTAACGTGACTCTTAATGTATCCTAAAAACACTCAGTTAGCATCATTTGGAAAATAAGTCTAAAAGCCTGCTGTGATCAGTTAAAAGCTTCCTCACACTGCCCTCTAGTGTCAAGACGAGGTACTGCGCTCTCGCTGAAGGGGTGAAGAATAAAAAGACAAGTGGAGTCCAAGGCCTGAGGTTTTGGTTTATTCCTTTATTAGATGTTAAGAAAAATCCACAATGAAACAAAATAATTTACTCAGGGTGTACATGAGATCAGAACAACAGAGCTACTCGGGACAGGTGGGGTTCAGGAGCGAAGAGGAGGAGGAGGAGGGGGAGGGGGGGGAGCGTTTGAGTGGGAATGAAAAGACGAGGAAGTTTTCAGTGCTCGATTTGTTCTTCGGACCACAGCGTAACTGAAACTCTGCAAACTCTGTGTTCGTTCGAATGCATATATACCCTCGCCCGATGCATTTTCTCGTCTTTTTATTTCTTTTTTTTAAATATTATTTTTTAAACACACATCAGCCTAACAAAATGGAAGAATCAAATAGAGAAAGGTGTGACGTATTCCTTTCAACTCCTAAGTGCTTTTATTGTGCGACACGCTCATTCACAGACTCACACGGTCATTCTCTCGATCACTTGATTTTAACCTCTGCTGTGTGTTTTTATTTTTCTATTATAAACTTAAAATATTTTTCTTCAACCTAACAGAGAGAAAAAAAAAAAAAGAAAAAAAAGATGGAGTGTGATGTTTGCATGCTGCATTTTCTTTTCGCTCTCTGGCCTCCCTCGCTCAAAAACCAAACATGCAAAAATGAAGCGAATGACTTGTCTCCTGTTCTTGAAGGTTTCCATGCGCCCGGGTATTGCATAGGATCTCGTGTTACCCTCTCTGCATTGATGATGCAAACCGCCATGGCTTAACTCGTTTTTTTTTTTTTATCTCTACCCTAAAACTCTAAATGAGCGACAGCCACCTGGGAGGGTGAGCTTCGATTGGACCAGTCGTCAAGAAGTTCTGCTCTACGATCACAGAAAGGTTTTTACACGGATGCACTGTCACAGGTCTGAGTGGGAGGTGATGCAGAATGCTCGTATTAAAAAATTCCTGAGTGTCTGATGACGGTCAAAGAAAGGTGATGAAGACCCTGAAGTTGGAGTACCTCTCATTCAGTTACTTAAGGGGGGGTGTCAGGTGAGTTGATCTACGTACAATCGTTGCTTCCATGTCTGCGTCGGAGACACGCTCACCTGCGACAGTGCACTACAGCGTCTCACACACTTTTAGTTCTGATTAAACAACGATCATCTGAGATGTCTGTGCTTCACTGTTTTAAGTCATCAAGTGACAGATGACTCACTCGGCGACCGCCTTCTAAATCTTTGTTGAGAAATCAAGCAGCTTAAAAAGGGGGTAAAAAATATATAAATAACGCGTGGAGCATTTGAGACAAGTTTGTAAGGGCTGATATGGAATCATGCCACTAACACGACGTCCACTTTGGATCCTCTCTCTTTTCAGGAAGCAGTTCTGTATTTACCAACCAGCTTGGAGCCGTCGATGGAGACGGAGAGCGATGAGGAGGGGGAAGCTTCCTACTCGTCACTTTGGGCTGCTGGCCAACGACAGATTAACGCCTGAAAGCTGCCGTCGTTAAGGAAGCACGAACCACATTTCAAACACGGCCCAGAAGAAGAACGTCGTTTGGGTCTTTACGATGACGAAGGAGGCCGACGAAATCAGGAGGAAGAGAAGTGAAAAGTGCTGGACTCGGGACACTCGGGGAATCTGGACAGATAAACTCGACGTTGCAGCTTCTTTTTTTTTTCCTTTCCATCTTTTCGGTAAAAACAGGGACAGTGTTTAACATGTTCCTCTGGTGGATACGGGGGGAAGCCAACGCTTTGACTCACATATTTGGACATTTTGTTGGCGTCTCAGTCTGGACCTGATGTCCACTCCAGTTAAAGTTAGATGTATTCGCTCTCCGTCTCTATGGAGATGCTTCACTGTGACGTAACGACGGCCTCTTTGACGCTTTGCACATCAGGAAACGCCGATGATGATGAACCCACATCAAGCCCGGGTCAGTCGGGGGTCGAGCGTTTGAATCCGCAGGACTTATGAATTATTCAACGAAGCACGGCCGACGCACCTTCAGGATTTTGTGCACAGCTTTAAATTTAGGGGGGGGGGGGGGGGGGGGGGCTTTTAGTGCGTTTGCACTTTTATAGAGAACGTGCGTCTCTGCACACACTCACGTTTCTCTGAGATAAAGTTCTTGCTGCACTCACTCTGAACCAGTGCCTCCACCAGTTCAGCTGCCAACAGACACACACACACTCTCACTCACACACAGTGAGACATTACTCAATATTTCAACGAGTTATATTGTAAACCCAAAAAAAAAAAAAAATACAAACACACCTCATATGGAAAAAAAAAAAAAAAAAAAAGCATTTGTACCGTGGTGTAATTTTGCTCGTTCTGTTTTTGGTTTGACCGGCGCCCCACAGTTTGTTTGTTTTTTCATGTCATGTTTATGTAGCTGTCCTTTCTGCCGGGGGGGGGGGCAATAAACCGAAAAGATGCGTCGAAACTTGAGATTAAAACACCTGCAATTCTGTTTGAACTGTTACAGGCCTGACAACTGAGAGGTTTCCTTCAAAATAAAATAAAAATGAAAAATAAAAACCAAGCCACAATAAGCAAGAAACTGATTTTCTTCTCTGCAAAAAGGTTTTCATGGAGTCTGACTTTGACTACAAACAGAACTAGGCTTTCTACTCATCACAGCCGTATGTTGGAACTGCAAATTCAAATTGATCATGTTTATAGCACCAATAGTCTGTACCATAGAAATCACAAAAAAATAAAACAACGTTTCATTCGGTTGCAGAAATGGCTGTAGTTTCTGTCTTTTCATGATGGGGCTTTACCGCAAAACACAAACTTTTTTTTATTTTTTTCCCCCCACTCATTTCTTTTACAGCGTTGCATTTCAGGTAGATTATTATTAGTATTCTTCCAACAAAACTCATTTTTGATTTCCTGTTTTTTTTTGTTTTAAAAGTTTTTTTTTTTATTATTTTATTGTAGCCTCACAAACCGTACTAAGTCTACTACTAGCTTTAGCAAGACTATCACCATTCAAAAAAATCAGACTCATTTATGATAACTTTTCACACACGGGGGAAGTTCAGGGATATTCAGGAAAGAAAGCTGCACACATTCTCTACTTCACATTCAGAAAGTCATCCAAACAAACTACTTAAATTAAACTCTCAAAGTCTGACACAACTCCTCACACCTTCAACATCCTCGAATAATCTTTCTGAACACAAGATGGAGAGCAGAGGACGAAACAGCATTCCCGTTTTCACACAACATCGGGACAAAGAGGAGTGAAGACTGGCTGGACGAACACACATGCACAACCATTCAAACACCGACAACTACCAGTATCCCAGTTCAAAAGCGAAAACAAAAAAAATGGCGGGAACAAAACTGACAGGCATAGAACAAAAGGTTGTCCCAACGAACTAACTGTGAGACTCGAATGAGGACCAGTGTACAGAAGAATCAAATTAAACTAATTCTAAAAACGCCGAGAACGCATTTCCACACATGGCATCACTCAAAGACAGAACATGTTTTTTGAGTTTTCCTGTTTCCACTCACTTTTTGATGATCTGGTTCGATTACACGAGGTCGTAAGTTAGTGAAGGAAAACCAGCAGGGTTATGTGTGTGGGGGAGGTTTTGGGTTGGGTTTTTCTCAGACAAAAAAAAAAATAGCCTACACGAGGTTTTCCCAGCTCTGAGATGACCCTGAATCTTTGCTGGTACAGTAGAGGTCCAGTCACAAAAGGAGAGGAAGGTTTCCCCCTCTAACGACAGGCGTCCTCTGCAAAACTGGAGTATTCATATGTTGCTGCTCCCTGGAGAAAACAAGCCATGCATGCACTCAGTTAGATTGTTGCAACTCCTGCATGTGATTCATATCGGCTCTGTGATGTGCTAACACCAGGTCAGTAGATTAATGTAAAGAGAAACAACTACACTCAAGTAGACTGGCTGCAGTCACGTGACCTCGCAGGAGAGAGGACATGTGGGAAGCGTCCTGTACTGGTTAGCTTGTTTAAAAACACCAAAGCCACATGGTGAAGTGAACAAACGAAGCAGTAAGGTCGGAGGGAGACCGGCAGCTTTTCTGTTTTGGAAGCTAAAATGCTCAAAGTTAAAAAGAGTACGTTGGAGTTAAGTCGATCTAACGAGCGTCTGAGCGGTTCCTCGTCATAATCGATGGATATAAATGTGCTGCGTTTACTTGTTGACTTTTTAAGCCCTTTAAGTGCCGATATTTAGATCCCGCAGGAAAAAAACTGTGACTAACACACCACAGCAAAGACAACCCTCTTCTTGGTCCTACACAGGAAATGTGACATTTTCTCATTTCCTTCCTGGTTTTCTTTTCATGTGACCTAAAACCATCCGAACCCAAAAGTCACCGGCAAACATTTAACACTGTGGCCGTTTAAAGTAATACTGCTCCACCCGGTGCTTTTCACTCTTTCAGTGAAAGAGTGAAAAGCACCGGGTCTTTTTGGAGAGGAGGAGTCCACTGCTGACTATCTGGTTCTCACGGTCTCAGCAGGTGGCTGTTCAACACGAGTTATCAGCGCTATACCAATTTATATTGATTGATTTACAGAATTCTTTCGAGACTTTTTCTCAGCCTGCCACATTGCGTCTGTATTCTAAGATGATAAGCTGATCAACGCACTGTCAGACCAGTTTTCAGCTTTTACTCTGTAGCTACAAAGTGTTCAATAACCCCTAGTGTGTATTTGTAAAGTCTTACTAGTTTGATATGTTCCAAGAAAGCACAAGTAATTCATTTGTAAAAGTTAACTATGTGTTTACCTGTACACTGAGATCCAGGGAAAAGGGGGGAGCAGAGTGTGTTCTGCCACCAGCACTCATCCTGCTGGTTGCCAGTTCCTCCCTGTCCACTAACATTTAACAGAGGGAACTAAACGAGACAAACGAGAAGTGGTTAGTGTGTTTCTGTAAACACTGAGCCTCAGAGGTGGAACTCATGTGACAGCCCATGACAAATATTACAACTCAGATTCTTAATATGATGGGATCAATTTGGCTTAAGCACACAAAGGAGACTATTTTAAGAAAGCCTCACCTCTGGCATTTCTCCAACAAAGTCATAGGTGATCCCAGACTTGGGGATCTGACCCGCTGGTGCACATAAGCAGGACTCTTTTTCTCCTGAAGATTCCTCCTTTTGAATCTTACAGACCGAGACGCCCGTCTCGCCACCTGCAGTTGAAGCAGCTGCTGCCGTTTTGCAGTCTAAGCAAATCTCTTGCTCAGCGATTGGCAGGAGGGTACTGGAACCCTCCTGTGAATCCAGAGAGGTCTGGGCACTCTTCTCCATGCCAGACTTCTTTAATCTGGGTAAGAATTTACCAGATTCCAGTTCTGACTTCCCGTAATAAGGGCCCTCACATTCTGCATCCTCCTCGAGTGGTTTGAGGTCGGCCTGAGGATCATCGAAGACGTCGGCCGGGACGGGAAAACTCATCTCCTCTTTGTCCGTCTCAGCCTCTGAATCACTCACTCCACCAGGAGACAACTCTGAGGCTGATATCGGTCGGAAATGAGTCCTGGGGGAAATGCGGATGGCCCTGTACTGTGTCCTGTTGATGCCGTATATTCTAGGATGGAAGGCTTCATTCTCAGAGTCCGAGCAGAGAATGGACTTGGGCTTGAACCCCGGACTGAACGAGGCCATGTCTTCAGGCTCAAAGGAACACTCGACATGGAGGACTTGGGAGAAGGGATTGTTCAGGTTGAAGGATGTGAAGGGATATTCCAAACCTTGCTCCTCACTATGCAAGCCTCCATAAGATCCGAGCAAATCTTCATGGAAGATGAAAGAAAATCCCTTATTCAATCCATCCCCGCCTCCTTTGATGGCCTGGTCACTCTGCCCAAAGGACACAAGAGGCCTCCATAGGGGCTTGTGGCCAGGAGCAAAGCAGCTGCCAGCTTTCATGAACACATCTGTGCCAGTGATGGTGAGCATGTCCGAGCTGGAAGCAGAAGCAGCTGCGGCGGCACATGTTAGCAAGCTTTCTTGGGCGTCACTTGGCGGCACAACGGCCCAATTCTTATCACCAGTTAGTGTCTTCAGCTCTCCGTACACCCCCCCCAGGATGAACGACGTACTCTCCTTCTCAGAGTTTAAGTCCCAGGGCTTGGACGGAGTCATGTAATCCCCGGCAGCGTCCACCTTGCAGAGTTTGTTTTTGGCTAAGTCCTGATCGCCTTTCTTGCCTTCCCACAGGTGATACTCGGACCGCTGCACTGCTTTTTTCTGAGGTCCTTGAATGGGACCTCCTTTCGCCTGCACCTCCAGACAGCTGCAGCAGTAACCGCCCGACTCGTCTGAGAACAGGCCCTCGCTCGCTTTCTCTGCTCCTTGCCTCACCATCACAGATTTGTCCTCTCCTATTGCAGTCCAAATGTCTTTAATTATCCCTGAGCTGTAGTCGTCACTGTGTTGGTTTGTGGTGTCCGAAAACATGCCAGTGCTGTACTGTTTACTCTCGTCCTCTTCCAATGCGATGCCACAAATGGACTCCAATTTAGACTTTTTGGTGAAGGTCTGATTGGACGCTGTCTTCACACTGGCCTCCTCACACTTGCGCCCGGAGTCTTCTTGCAAAAACTCCAAGATTTCATCCTCCAGATATGTACCAGAGAGAGGAGGGATTATACAATCAATCTCTTCGTTGCCAATATGAGCAGCATCCTCCGTCGGAGCGTTTCCTTGCTCGTTGTCAGAGCGAGTCTCCTCCGAATGTGACCACGGACTGCAAGTTCGCGTTGAAAGGTTCGAACAGTGTTCAGTTTCGTCAAAGGCACTATTTTTGGTCCATATTAGCAAACGAGACTGTTTATTAGAATTTGGGTCGAGACAGCTACTAGAATCGGTGTTGTTTTCGTGACCAACGGAGAGCGAGTCGCGGGGGAAAGGAAAAGTGGGGCTGTCGTACTGCAGCTCAAAAAGTGAGAAGCAGGATGAGTTCAAACCGGAA
The DNA here is from genome assembly GCF_947650265.1 of Symphodus melops. NCBI lineage: Eukaryota > Metazoa > Chordata > Actinopteri > Labriformes > Labridae > Symphodus > Symphodus melops. Next base: position 18,768,489 of record NC_136710.1, on the reverse strand, counting down.
GGTTCACTGGTGGCTTCAGGAAGGGCCGGCTCCTCCGGACGCCCGGATAGTTTGCTCAGGGTGAACGAAACACTATCAAGGAGGGGAGAGAGCCGGATGGGAGAGTCTCCTACGAAGCTCTCGCCATCAATTTCTTCTGAAGTGGATGGTGAGTAACATCCCCACACTTGAGCCATGGTTTCAAGATCCTCCATTAAGAATCCAACAGATCCCGAAGCTTCCTTTGAGTCTGCCCGTATTGCACTTTTCCCTTGTTGCTCAAGGCCATCTAACACTAAACAACATTCTGCCTCACCGTCTCTTTGCTCTTTGCTTTTTTGTCGAATCATGCTTAGGATCCGACTCTCTTGTATCGAGTCTGAGGCACTAGTATCCAATATGGATTGATAAATATCCACTTCATAGAAGTGAGTGAATTCAGACAGATGCTTGTCATCTAAATCTCTACTATCCTCGGGCTGAGGGCAGCTTGAGGTCCCAGTGAGTTCAGCAGGTTCGTCTTCCGCCTCGCCAGGCCCTTCCACAAAGTGCCCATCCACGAACGAGCCTGCTGCTAGATACGCCCTCTGATAGCTCTCGTTGGCAATGCAGATTCCCTGGATTCTCTCCGGCAGCCTCTCCATGTCAGCTGACAACGCAAAGCCGTCAGGAGAGTCTACCTTGCTCCGATATTTCGTTTCCAGCTTGCTCTGTCTGCTGCTGAAAGGTACAAAATACTCTGTGATGGGCTCAGTGTACCAGAGCGGCTCTTCCATGTATTCCTTATTATTTATGACCTCAACTCCGGACTCTTTTGCTTCCTTCCAGCCTGGATCTTTACGAATCTCCTTCAGCGGTCGCTTCCCCTTTTTATAAAGCTGTGTTTGTTTGGCAGCTCCTCCTGTGGCACTGCTACTGCTCCCTCCGGCATTTCTTCGCTCGTCTTTGTCAATGACCTTCATCTGAAGCTTCACTTGCCCACTGTTGCGTGTTCTCTTATTCTTAGCAGCCTCCCTCGATTTGTGCCGTATTCTGACTGCCTTGCTCCTGGATGACTTGGAGTCACCCTGGTTCCCACTTGAGCTTGAGCCCGCCTCGCTAGAGCCAGAAGACCAGGATCTGGGTCTGTATTTGCCCTCAGATCTGTGTCTGGTCTGTCTCTTGGAGTGGACGGTAGACTTCTCTTCTGCTGCTGCTCCACCATGGTATCGGTTTTCTTTCTCCTTCTTGCTGCGTCGCTGCTGGGCTCTCTCGTTGGTCACCGTGGCGATGGTACTGCATGCCTCCGGGTTTCGCTCCTTTGCAGCTTCACCGTCGCTGTTGCAATCTTTTGGGGAGGAGGTGTCCGTGCTGGTCTGAGGGGCTGCGGAGGATGAACTCGAGTAAGCGCAGGCCTTAGCCTTGTTCCACACCGTCATGATCTCTTGGAGACAAACAGGTTTCTCTGACAAAGGAGGGAAGGCTTCATAATACCTGCAGAAACACAGAAAGGGAGACAACTTGATTTAAATACATTCATATCAGCTGAGTAAAAGTAAACAAATTCCTATGGGTGTGCTCTGCGGCCACTTCAGTAAACAGACACACAGCAGACTACTTACATTTCCACCTGGTCCTTTGAAGAGGGGGACTCAGCTCGCTCTGGAGACTGAGCGCCATCAGATTTCTTTTGGATCTGTTTTTCCTCTGAGGAGACATAAAAATGATTTTAACAGGTGATAAAAGGTGTTAAAGATGTTTTTCTTCTTTTTAATTAAATCGCAAGTCACACTTGATACTGAAAGCGTGCCGTACCTTTCTGTTTGTTTTGGATGTCCTTTAGTTTCGAGCAAAGCTCTTCAACCAGGCTCTCAATTCCAGAGTTCTGAAAAAAAAAAAAAAAAAAAAAAAAAAAGCATTTTTGAGAACTCGGAATATTTTCCACGACCAAAGTCAATTTGAATTTTGATGCATACACGTACAAAATACAACCAAGGGCTCAAACAATTGTAGTAATTGATCTTTTCTTACAGTGACATATGACAACGATTGTACTCTCAGAGTTGACGTTAAAAATCCATTGCATGGATTCATTGATCAATAATTTATTAAAACTCCCTCACAGATAAAATATTTAAATGAAGTTACACTTTACTTTTAAATCCCTGTGTCACATTTATACAATCCTTTCCGTCAAAGTGCGCCTTCATCACCAGGTACACGACAGGAAACAGCAGAGAAAACATCTGAATATTTCCAGAGAGGACTTATTTATCCCGCAGTGTGTAAGTGTCTTGTTTTTCAGAGAAAGGATGAATCAGACAAAAGCCAACGTCACACTCAAACAAAATGTGAGTGTAGCTGCTTGTCTGTCTCTATGTGAGCCATGTGATTGATCAAAGACTCCTGAAAAAGGGATGTAACGACTCTCTCACGATTTCCCTTTCCATCTGTACTCCTGAACTGAATCCATTAAAAAAAAGTGAATGGTTGCACACTCATCAGCAGATACTGTTTGGTTTTCAAAGAATGAATATTACAGCCCCAGGTCAGGACTGTCAAAAGCTCCTACGACCCAGAGTGAGACCTAAAAGAAAAGAATGAAAGGCACGGGGTTGACACAAGTCGTGCCAGCTGACTTAAGAGAGCTTACGTATGCTTGGATATGCCTGCACTATATTTAGCTGTGTTGCAGAAATGCCTCATAAAAAAAAGGAAAAAAAATGGCCAAGCAACAGAACAAGCGATTGCCTCACAGTGCGCTGAACATTTACTACACATCCTGTTTGCCTCACTTACTTTTCAAATGGAGAAATGCGATAGATAGAATACCATAAACAAGGACTATAAGCAAGAGAAACGTTGCATGGAACCAAGTAGGAACTGTTACAGTAAAAGGAGCCAACGTAATCCCTACGTGTCTGCTACACAGCGCTAGTCACTGTCGGACTCTTTAGCTCACTCACTCTTCATGAAAATGTTAATCCTACCATGGCACCTCGCGAAAAGGAAAGTAACATTCTCTCCAGCTCTGTGTTTCCTCATGCATCATTGTGCTAATGCCGGTCAGCTGACAGCCGACCCACTCTGCTGCAACTCCTGTGCAGCGTGTGCTGGTTAAAAAATAGACCGCAGTCCAGTCCCCAGAGAGGAGCTCCACACTCCTCCTCCTCCTCTTGCCTTGCAGACCCCCCCCCCCCCTCTTATTCACTATTATGTTGTGTCACTCTCACTCAATCCCACCTCCCTTACTACTCTGGGCCTGAAGTGGCATTTTTAAACTGGGAGGGGGGGAATCCCTCACCACATCCTTCCCATGTGGGGGGGGGGGGGGGGGGGGGGGGGGGGGGGGATTTTAAGAAACTTTAACGTTCTGTGAGGCATTTTTTATTTTATTTTTTACTTCACTGAGTTGTGAAATTAATCCGTTTATAAAATGACATCGATGCCTTTATATGACCTCTAAATGCAAACAAGAACATCAGGAGTATAATGATGTAATCTCTGTATTTGAAGCCTTGACATCACTGCCAATGGATCAATGTCAGACAAAGAATTTGCCAAAGGCAGGACTAAAGTGCATTTGATTACAATTTTCACAGAAAAAAAAAAAAAAAAAAAAAAGAAGAACCAGAGGGAGTTATTTTTAGATAATATTGTTCATTTTAGTTAACTTGACACCAACTGCATTTGGCTCTCTTCTGCAAACTATCATTTCTGAGCCGGTTTTTGAACTGCTTCACCTCAGAAATGTTTCTCTGAGTCACCTGACAGCCTACATTATTATAAGGGAAATATTTGTATTCTACATGAATCAATATTGAGTTTAACGTTTTCCTACGTAGTTTATTTAACCCTTTTGTCGATGTAGATGACAGCCAGTCAGCAAATAAGGCAGAAGGAGAGAAATCATCTGAGATCAAAGCTACATTACCCTCTGTATTGATGTATTGGCTTATTATGCAACTTATTTGAGTTTTAACCCCTCGTCTCTGTTCCTGTCTGTAACATGCAACAGTCCATCAGTGCAGGACGCTGAGAGGAGCACGGAGAAAAGGGCGCCGTACATACACCTGGATGGGTTTCGCAGTTATGGTCTGTGGCGAGAAACTCTACATCGGCAGACATACAGCTCTGCTTTTCACTGCACACCTGCCCAAATGCATGCGTGCATTAACGCCTGTGTTCAGGAGATGAAGAGACAGCGAGTTGGAGCGCAGGTGGTCAAGACTGTGTCGCATGTGAATATATGCTGGATTTTCCCGCAGCTCCTTGCTGAAATTCGGGCCCTGCTACTGCTGGCCTGAGATGAACGAGCAGCAAATCTCTCAGAACCCAGCATAAGGACACCACAGTTTCATATAAAGACAGAACTTCCAATAGCTGACCTCAATATAACCTTTCCCATGAAGACTAATTGATGTCACCAACATGGGGCGACATCATCTGTACAATGAGGACCTCCGTCCTTTCACTGTGCGAGCCTTTGACACTGACATTGCTTTATTCGGTGTCTATTCACTGTGACTTACGCAATTAATATCTGCATGACTGCATCCAAACAAGCAACAAGGAATACTACGGTAACAAATTCCTAACATTATAAGACCAATTACACTCTCATAGCTTCAGTAATGAAAACACTTTTCATACTCAAGTTTCAGTAAGTCGTAAGAGCTCCCGTCTCAGGAGAACGTTTCGATTCAAGGAATGATAATAACATCGAACACAGAGAATCACAGGATTACAACAATCATACTTACTTCATCAGATGCAGAGCGGAGGCATTGCACAGCAGCTTGCTTCTTCATTTCCTCAAGACTCAGGTCTGTCCCTCCTTTCTTCTTACTCTTGCCCCATTTCTTCCCAGTTCCCTTCTCCCAGCCCAAGAAGATGTCATTTTCCTTCAAAAAAAAAAAAAAAAGACGAGAGAAAAAAAGTGTTCAACAGTGAAGATAGTGTATAAACATCTTTAAAGAAGATTTTTATTCCGTAATAATAATTAACAGAAACATACAGAAAATGCTTCTTCATCAGTGTGAGCAACTCAAATACAAGTTAGAGAAATGTGTTTATGTCGAGCAGCTTTAAACACATAGCTGAGCTAAGTGTGGTAGTAGTCGAAATGGGTCTTGGTCTCGGGCTGGGCGGACTCTGGATTTTTTATTTTTTCAAATCAAGTCCACCAGTGATTGGCTATTTTTTCACGTCATTACTTTGATTAAAAGGAATATTAATGATCTTGTTCTTCTCTTGGTCTTGCCCTCCTTGGTTGTGAGTCGGTCTCGATCCCTAAATACCTTGTTCTTGACTCCTGGTCCGTGTGGTCTTGACTACAACACTGCATCTATCATTCCGATCAGCTGAAATTAATAATTTTTTGCTGTTCAAAAAGACCGGTGAAGAAAAGTTTGTCCAGATCTGTTACCGTAAAGACGTCAAAGAGGAGCTGATTTCAGGTAACCATCAGATCAAAATAAAAAGATGGAGCAGCACTGATGCTCTGCTTGATTTAAAACACAGATGTAAATAGTTAGAGCTCCATTAACCAGAGGACTCCTCTCCAAACACACATACAAGGTGAAGCAACCCAAATATATTCTGCAAAAACACCCAGAAATTAAACGCGAGCCTCCCTGATGCACTTAGTGGGACACAAAATGGAAAGACAGATGTGCTGCAGTTAACGTCATTCATGTTTCGTTTTTTAAAATCTGGACAGTAAAGAAAGTTATATGGCATTGCAGGGCATATGAGACTTTTTTAACATACCACTGGTTATTTTATTAATGCCTCACAAATTCACGCATCCTAAACGGTATCCAGAAGAAAAAAAAGAGAGCATCTCTTATAAATGGTACAGGTGTCTTTTTGTTAAAGGGCAGCCCCCATTCTTCACATGAAGAACTTTGTATTCACACACTCGTTTCCCTTTCAGAGGAAATTTACTCTCCACTCGTTTAAAGAAAGAAAAACATTAAACTGAGAATCAGGCCTCACCTGGTCCTGCAGGTCGTAGTCGTAACTGTCATGCAGGAGAAGGCTGAGAACGTAGCGGGTGTAAATCATGGCATCGATCCCGCACTTCTCAAGCTCCTGGCCGAGCCAGCTTTGCACTGGACCCAGCGACTGGAGCAGGGACATCTCTGAGGCAGGCAGGGGGCCCACGAGGGGGTAGGGGCAAGAGAGATTTTCAGGAGGAGCAGGACCGTCTGAATCGGTGCTCACTGGACGCATGGGACCTCAGGTATAGGCCATTCTCAGGTGGAGCAGCATTGTGATGGGAAGTTACGAAAGGGTGATCAGTGGAGAGGGTACGGAGAGAGGATGAGGCAGAACCTTGGGGGGAAAGGGGGCAGTCACTCCAGCAGGATGCACTGAAGGGGCTCTACATGGGGAGGCATGTAGGATGTTTTCTGTTTTTTTTTTTTTATTGCTTTGAGCAAAAAAAAGGGGGGGGGGGGGGTTTACTCGTCAGGCATGGCTTACGCTGTTGGGCAAAACACACTGTGTGTTTGCGTCTTAGATGGAAGAGTCCATACTGGTGTTACTTCTTACTTCACCGGCACAACCTGAAACAGAACAAGCAAGAATTGTAAATATTTGTGGATTCATAACTTAGAAAAACATTGAGATGTCAATGACTTTATTCACAACAACCCCTCCCCCATCAGCAAGAACGACGCCTCTTTGTGTATTAAAAAGTGGGTGATGGGGGAAAACGTCTTTGATTTTAGAAAAGCAAATTCTATTATTTCACTAAATATTGATTTCATGGCTTTTTCAACTTAAATGGTTCCTCAAAGAGGGCCAAGGCCCCACATGAACTTTTAGACTCACCATCCAAGGTGGCGAGGTTCAAAAACGTATTTATATTTATAGTTTTTATCAGCAAAAAGGTCGGGGATCATTTTATTCAATGAGGAAATTAATAAATGGTAAAAAAAAAAAGTATATAGATTTGCTTGCATGTATTTTTAATTTTGGGGGCAGGTAGCACAGCGGTCAATGTACGTGCCCCATATAGTGGAGGTTATAGTCCTCCAAGCGGGCAGCCCTGCTTCAAATCCAACCTGTGGCTCCTTCCATGTCATTCCCTAATCTCTCGTTCCTTGATTTCCAACTCTATCCACTGTCCTAACTCTAAAATAAAAAGAGTTTGAAAGCATGGCCATAATACACATACCTCCATCCAACAGGTAAAATGTACATGCTGAGAGAACATTGCATGGCTACGTTTAATGTCATTTACTTATGTATTGGTATAAAATCATACTATCAGTGTGCTTATTGTGAAGGCTTTCATCACAAGTAAAGTTACGTCAAATTGTTGGTGTCATACTGCAGAATGACAGCAACACAACGCTGTCGTTGCACAACATGTTTTGTGAAGTAGCTTTGCCTTGCCACATAATTACAACGATAAACAAAATACCGCGGGAGGCCAATATCAGCTCGATAATATGGGTCAGGTTTCAATTTAAAAATGTAGTCATGAGTGCACTTCCCCTTCATTGAGCACACTCTGGGCCCTTTCATGTTTGTGTGAAGGTATCTCAAATATTTTAACAACTCTTCAAGTGCAATCTGTACCTATCATTTTGAAACACCTGAATTACCACACGCCTTTGCAATACACACCAAAAACAGGAAGCTTTATTTTACACAAGGTTGCTGACTAGTGATCATCTTTGGAAAAACAGCTGCACAGGTTTACAGTTATTAAAAATTAAATCAAAACGGTCTTAATCGGAGCCCCATGACACAAATAATCTGCATGCATGTGCTGTCAAAGGGCAGGCGGACGCTTGCTGTCAAGTGCATGTGTGTCATATGGCAGCAGTGGATTAGTGAACCGACGTGAAGAGCAAATGGAGGCTGCACCGCTTTGATTGGCTGGGCCCGGCAGTCACTCCACAAATGGCATATTATAGGTTTCCCGTAAGAGACGTCCAAAAGGACGAAATTGAGGCTTTTACAGAGTGCAACCCATACCGTCTCAGCAGTCGTGTTTTTAAATAATAGCAACAATAACGTCTCTGTTAAATAAATACAAAACATGACATGTAAAGCTAGCGTCGCTGATCGTTGCAGAAATATGGCTGACCACCAGCCCAGCTGTTTCTGCACTGAGCACAACTTTGTGCAGTGAGCTCGAGGCAGCTTTAACATGGAGCAGAGCAACAAAATGCAATTTCATTTGCGTTAAAAAAAAAAAACATACACACACACTTCACATCGAGTCTGATGTGACGTGAAAATAATGTCAGGACAATCCGGTTGCGGCGGCGACTACCAAAACAGAACCCCCCCCCTCCTTTTTTAAGAAGTGTACCGGTACATCTATGCGATTCTGTCAGCACACCTAAACCTGCCACAGCTTCTGCTTCACTTTCATTATCCTGACTTTTTTTTAAAGCCGGCTTCACCCTGCAGTCAAAAGACAAGGTTAGCCGGACCTCCGACCTTTAGCTAATCAGCTAAGCTAAGCCAAGTTAGCGACCGAGAGCTTCTCCTCCTCCTCTCGTGATTCAGTTTGTTAACACGGCTCTCTGTTTAAACAGTCAACACAACATATTCGCCGTCTTTAGTTCCTTTCAAGTTGACATGAAGATGGACGTTAAAAAAAAAGGGCAACGGTAAATGTCTCGTGCAGGTGACATTTTGAGCCGTTTAAAGTTAGCGAGCTAACAGCAACTCACGCAGGTCGGGCCGAGTCTAAAAGGTAGCACCGAAACATGTCAGCACACTGTACCGTGGGTAGAAAAAAAAAGAAGTAGAATAAAAAACAGGACAGCCAACGTTTGCTTTCTAAGTCGGTTTGTTGTTATGACCGAGGGGAGGAAGAGGAGGAGGAGGAGCGGCGAGCTAGCAGACGTTTTCCCTTTCAAACATGTACGCCATATCGTCATAACACGAAACACTTCACATACCGATTTAAAAAAAACACTAAAATACAATGAGAGTATCCCAGTTGTTTGGTTTGCTTACCTGCCGTGCGCTGAAGTAAAGAGGAGCAGCGGAAAAAGGGGAGCGGCTATTTCTCTCCCGCTGCCGATCCGAGCTCGAGCTCTGGAGTCCACTGCGGTAGCATCGCGTATCATGGACGCCGACAGAAATGGCGCTGTTTTTTTTTTTTCACAGCCAGCGCTTCTTCAACAGCGTTGAGGAAACTGGCGACATTGTGGCTCGAGCAAGGAGGAAGGTCATTCCGTGGTGACAATAGCGACGTGAGAGCCGCAATGGCCGGTGTCGAACGCCAGTTTCACTCTGCTAAACAGGACTCCCCGAGTGCGTGCGAGCGCCGCCCCTCCGCGTTCGTATCTAGGCAACAAGGCGAACCTCTACCGTTCCACGCGCGTAGATTTGATGCCTCCGCCCGGGTATTGCATCAGAAGCACAACTAGTGCGTCATCGTTTAAACTCGGTAACTTAAGTGAAAATATGATGCAAAGCAGGTTAATGGCAAATGTGTGGTTCTTGTGGAGTTTAATTTTTGATCGCATCACCATTTAAAGCTTCACAAACGCATCTAATTGTCTTCTTAATTGCTTAATAACTTAAAAAGAGTTTGTGGTGGTAGTCATGTAGCTTTGTCAAGCACAATCATAATCATCATGCATGGATGTGACATTTGCCCTTTCTCTGACCTAAGCTCTGAATTTAAAACTATGAACAAGGTAATACCCTTATTACTGTTTTTTGGCTGACTTTTGGCCTTTTGGTTGTAGCGTTTTCACACAAAAAACATTTTATGCCAATGCCGTTTCTTGGAGTCAGTCTAACTGATTATTCAAAATGTTGTTAGATGTTGAATAATAGCCATTCCTTTCACTTTGGAAACAATTGGTCAGATTTCCTACATTTATACAACTTGTTACTTTAAATACACTTTTTTTCAAAAATACTTGTAATACTTATAAAAACAGCATTAATGCTTTCAAAATGAGCAGGAAAAAATGTTGTATGCCAGGTCATTTTCCAAAGGGAAAATTCAAGATAAAGCAGAGTTCAAATCATGTTAACTTTAATCTAGACACAATACAGTATACTTCTAGTGCTACTTCTGTTACTATAGTACTTCTATTAACTTCTTATATTACTACAACTTTGGTGTTACCATTACCTGTACTATTTATAGCCCCACTAATCCTCAAGCACCACTGTAACGTGAACCAGCTAACTCTCCCTGACTCTCAAAGTCTCTTGGTTGCCAATAACCACAAAGTGTGTGTCTGTAAGTTGGGGGATGGTGCGTATTATTGAGCCTGACACCTGCCCCCCATGCAGTCGAGGGTCTATAGAGTGGCACGCTTCATCCGCCCTTTGACCACAGGGGGTTACGACCTCTGGAACGAGATGAGTCGAGGCCTATTGACCAGCTGTTTTCACTCCGAGCTGTGTGACTAGTGTGAAGTCTGTCAATGTGCACATGAGAGAAAAAAACAAAAGAGAGAGGGAGGGTGTGTGAGGGGTTTGTACGCAGTATGAATGAGAATGAGAGTGCGCGTCCAACAGCTGATGTGTCACAAAGCCAATGTCTGTCCATTCACTACAGTTCCCAGGGTTCCCCAGGGCCAATCCGCAGGCCTATATTTAGTCCTGTTTTCAATCGGAAGTTCGAGTGCAGCAGTCGAAGGCCGCACACAAATTGACCCTCTGAAACACACGAGGTCTGATCAATGAGGAAGTTGTTTGTGGGTTTTCACCATCAATACACTGTACAGGCGCTGCAAAACAGCCCATACAGAGAATCGACTGAGAGCCACTGTACTGTAGGTTTCAGTTTATCTTTATAGTTAGATATCCAAGAGGACACGTCTGTCATTTAATTATTGATTTTTTTTATGTCATGCATGTGACTTCCATGCATGTGACTTCCTGCAGCAGGCACTTGATGAACTTCAAGAATTGGCACGTCCACATCGGCTTCATTTTTTAACAATGGAGGTTGCCGCTTGGTGAAAACCGCTGAAGGCAACACATCACGCTATTATGAATTTAAAAAGTGACGGAGGGGAGAGTAGAAAATCAGGAGAAATGATATGAAGAGGGAAACGTGCCACAGGTCAGGCTTGAAGGAATATAGCCTCCTTAAATGATGTACGGCTGAACCGCTGAGCCATCAGCACCACAACATTTTAACATTTAAAGTAAGATGTTTCATCAAGTGTAGAAGGGATAACTCATTTTTATAATGACAGTAGAAATACATCTAAAGTGATTTACAGATATATCTGAATTAATAATGATGTGGTACAATGCTTTATATCCTGGTGAACACGGAGAAATTACTGGTCAGTCCATTTGATTTGATGCTGGAAAGACTCCAAGCTGGTTTAGATGGATTTTTGTGTCCTTGTTTGAACCTCAGCTAGGAGCCGACAATAACACGCTTTGACCCAACATTCACCGATCTACATCTCAATCTGCGCCGCTCTCCGCTCGGACAGCTTTCTCATTTGCCAGCATTATTTGAGAGTCAATTTGGAGCAGATGGTACGGTTAAAAGATGCCCTGTAATCCTCTCAGGGAAGGGGGTTAAAGGGGGGCGGGGGGGGGGCGGGGGGCGGGGGGGGATATCAGGCCTGAGGGTGATTTCACTGCACGCTTGTGAAAGTAAAATGTTTCCCACAAAGCTTTACTTTTACACCTTTACAGCGAGTTCACGAGGGGTTGTGTGAGGCCGAGCTCGTCGTCAGGTGCAGGCTGGGTCGCCGAGGTAACGCATCACACGTGGCCACCTTGTTTACGGTTGTCTCTCTCTGTCCTTTCATAACCTCAAGAGCTATTTCATACAGAAAGACATTTTTCATTTTTCATGTTTTTAAGGACCAGACGAAAAAAAATCAGTCAGTAACTACGAGATGGTTCAATTAAAACATCTCTTTTCATTTGGTCTTCCTGAAACTGACCAAAAACAGTAAAAACAAAAAGTGGAAGAGCTCAGTATTTCCGAGTCCATTTGAGGAACACCTGCCAGCGAGTAACATTTGAACACAAGATAGTAAATAACGCTTCAGTACAATCAGCCTCAGCTTCCTTATGGTATCTAACTAGCTGTTCGCAGATCTGTCCCCCCCCCAGTAGATGATGTTATCACTGAATTCAGGAAGTGTATTCATCAGCAGACAGTCACATGTCAGCACTCATCACAGGAGGGCTTGATGTGTTTATATTTGTATCAAACAGCGAACCATCCTGACCCTCTCTGTTGACACACTTCCCACCACACTAATCCCATCACGGAATTTAAATTCTTGCCCTGAAAGTGACCAATCGCAGCTTGAAGCATTAGCTATAGAGACCAATCAGGGTCTCATGTGGATGAAACAAACCCCGCCCCCCCCCCCCCCCACACACAAAACAAGACCACATGACTTCTTGTTTCTTGTTCTTGGAGCTGTTTACCACCGTCTGCTCTCTGTCTGGACTCTGCACGCACGCCTGGCTGCACGCACGCACGCCTGGCTGTGCACGCTCGCTCAGACTGTTGTGACAGCGACTTGGTGTTGTTTCCTGAGATTACTGTTGTGCAATTCTTTTACTGGCTCCCATCCAGGGTACCATACCTTACCTCAGGCCATTCAGAACGATAATGACAACATGCAGAAAGTAATACACGAGCTATAGCTGCCCTCGTCTTCTCCATGTTTGATGTGTCGTAGACATGCTGTGTCTTGCAGAGAAAAAAGAGAAAAAGGGGGCGAGTGAAGCTTTGTGTTATGTTGAAGAGACACTATTATGTTCTAATTTATCATTTATAATTTATGTTCAGGAGTGGATTCATTTAGACTTTTATGGATTCCTTTGCAATTCTTCACACTGTCTGTGGTACATGGGGACAAAGTGTGTTTCCTGTTTCTGTGTTTCACATGATTCTCATATAATTCTGTAAAAATTATTTTAATTTCTGTGGCGACTGAGACTTCATACATTTTGACATTCATTTCAGACATTTTATTAAATCTGCAAGATTTCGTTGCTCTCTTCCTCTGTGATCATGAAGGAAACCTGCTGTGTTGAAGCTTCTCTGACAACAATGCAGCAGCCAGTATGTCCTCCTTCTAACTTTAGATTCTGCTCCTGAATGCTCTGGATCTGATTGGACCAGAGAAGGTAGGCGGGGCTTTGAAGGCCGTTTTGGACGCCCCTGGGTTTGCCAGATATGAGAGCAGTTATCAGGTCAACAGGTGTTGCAGCGATGGAAGCGGGCAGTGGAACTGCTTCAGATAGAAGTGATTGTACCCGAGCTAAAAAGCCTCTGCATGTTTCTAATAAGCTCCAGCAGCAGAAAGCTGCTCAAACTAGGATCAATGTTGGAGATGCTTTTGAAACATGGAGAGAGGTTAGAACGCAGAAAGCTTTACAGACCCGTGCAGATCATTTCAGGACCTCACAGCGGGAGACTCTCCCGGTCAGACAGCAAAGGCCCAGACACACCGAGGAGACAGTCCCTACTTTTTGAGGTGCGTCCGGCTCGATCGCTGAAAGTCGCCCCCCCCCCCGTCTGCCTTTTTTCAGCCCATTCGTTGACGCGGTTGGTGATTGGCTGTTCAGAGGTTTCATTTATCTCCAGCTCTCGACACAGGTTCGGTAGAGCCTGCAGCTCTGCTGCTGTAGTCTCCATGCTCTCACCCATTTAGAGCAGTTTCTTCATACTTGTCCCCTTGTCTTTGTTTTTTCCTCTAAAACACCGAGGCTGACAACACCAGCGCCATTTTCAACTTTTTACCAGACATTACTCTCTTAGATTAGGGCCTTTATTACGAGTGGTGACCTACGGCGGGGTGAACATGGTTTTCTCTTTGCTCCTCCATTTAATTGATTTTGAAATATGTCAGATTTTAGAGCCTTTAGGTGTTTTAAAAGATTTCTCTGGGTGCTAACGGTGAGGGTCAGATAAATAGTGTCTGACGGTGAAGGCCGAGATAACTCCTACGGAGTGTAAATGTCTGTGCTGACGAACTTCTGCAGCTCTGCTGACGGACGAGGACAAAGTCTCCCTGTCATGTGTTTCACCGTGCGCGTGTGTGTGTGTGTGTGTGTGTGAGTGTGTGTGTGGTGGGCGTGTTGGAGTGTGTCGATAAAGAGGAGAGGACAGAGAGCCGGCCTGTTTGCATTACAGCACGGTGCAGAGACACTGAGTTTGACTGACGTCACAGACAAGTGTCTGTAGAAGAAGGGAAATGTGGATGACATCATGCGGTCACAGTCCGTCCACAGAGAGCCTGTTATCAGCACAGAGCAGGCATGAATGTGCTCTCAATGCAAATAACTCAGCCTCTCAGCACGCTGCTAACTCGTCTGCTGTCTGCAGGCTAGGAATGACTGCTCAACAAGTTTACAAAGTGCTCCTGTTTCTCTCCTTCTGTTTGCTCCCGGTGATCAGGGGACAATTTAAGAAGACGCGCTTGAGCTTCGAGAAGAAGCAGAGACCATCGAAAGAAGATTTATCCTTTTTTTTATTTACAGAAGGAAGCTTTAGAAAACTTTCCTCGGTTAGTAGGAAACATCCAAAAATGAGCGATAAAGTGTCAAGCAGACAAATTTCTTTCAACAAATGTTTTTATTGAAGTTTTATTTATTGTTCTGTCAGGATGACTTGCATGTGTCAAACGAGCCGTCATTTATTTTATCTCATCTTTAAGTGGCGGTCTGATGATGATGGCTGCACAGAGGTAAGCGTGCAGATGAATATCTTCTCTTAAAGGGATAGGTCGTTTGTTTATATGAGCTAATATATTAGCCACCGAAGATGTTTGTCAGCTCAGGCCCTCTAATGAGGAAACCACAGTGATGAGTGCACACACAGACACTAAGAGTCGATCTATCACATCACTTTCACCTTTAAGTCCGGCACACCGACTGCACTGAGCAGCGCTGTGAGATGTGTCGCTGAAAAAACTTTTATTTTAAACGTTTATTTCAGCTGCTGAATCTTCAACTACAAATTTCCACAAACTCCGCGTCCGCCACGGTCTGGACGTAATGTTGACGAGAAAAATATGTTTTTCTTTGCCTGGAAGTTTTCTTCATGTGATGTAATATGACGCTTTTTGCATCACATGAAGAAAACTTTCAAGCAAAGAAAAACATATTTTTCTCGTCTCAGGGCAAAATGAGGGCTGGATTCACGACCATTCAACACTACTACCATGTTTCTAATGATACACAGCTTCATGTAAATGGGTGAAGTATCCCTTTAAATATCATCGGGAGTCGGTGTCTTGTGTGTTTTTTTTTAAATGGCTGGACACTGTTCTGTCCAGCGTGTCTTTAGCGTACTGCAAAAAAAAGACAGCAGTGCAAAGCGGCGCTGTGGAGCAGCAGGACAAATGTGTACGATGTGTTTAAAAAAACGATGCCGAGGTTGAGTACAGATCAGCAGAATATATCTCCTCTGTGAGTGTTGTAGCATGTAAGCTGCCACCACACCCTCGCACCAGAGTCCTGCAGGTCAGAGGTCACACAGCCGATGTCTGTTTGTTGTTTGTTTCCCATCACTGTCAGACCTCAGATCTCTGTGCACGCAGACAACACAGCAACTCTTATCTGCTACTCACACATACACAGTACACAAAGGCCCCGTGGTCGCTCATAAGTCAGGATCCAGCTGAGCAGACGGGACTTGAGAGTCTTCAGAGCAGTCGCATCCTGTCAGACAGAAACGGCCTCCGTGACACTAAAGTCAAAGGAATGTGTGGTATGAAAGAAACTCCCTGCTATGTTTAATCCCTGATGACTGTTTGTCAATCTCACTCCTGAAGCTCCGGTCCACACACGCCGTCAACAGGTCCGTCTTGGTTGACAGGTTTTTTTTAGGACAATTAAACAATTATAAACATGTTTTGTAATGTTTCCTTTATGAATACGTTACCAACACACAAGTTATTCCAGTCGTGTGTCAGAATAAAGAATGAGTCAGCGTCTATTTGTGGTGCAGTCAGACGTCTCACATGGCTTCGACTGCTGACATTTAAAGACACATCATTCATTTTATCAGCCTATAAAACTAAATCAGATTACCCATGAGATCATAAAGTTGGTTTCATTCTGAGTTTAATGGTTTGAAGGATTACATGACGAGCACATGCCATCAGCTGTTTAAAAAGTTTGATCTTGATCAGAATTAACTCGACGTGAAGTGAAGATTTGAACTTCGAACTTTTGTGAAAGAAATGATTATAATGAAGCTTAGCGAAAGTTCAGTAAGGAAGACTTTAAGTGATCCACAATCAGGTTTCTCAGTCACTCTTTTCACGCTGTCATTTTCGAGCTGTCAGTTTGGGCCGTCCGTGGGTTAATCAGCTGTTCTGTCACCGGACCTCATCTAACCAATGGCGCAGCGTTCCTCCTTCGTTTTCGGCCTATCATCGTTCAGCTCTCCTTTTAAATATGATCCTTTTTCTTCCCTAGTTCTTTCAAGCTGGCTTCGTGCGCCCCTCCACCTCCCCATCACCGCCATCTTCAGAAGCAGAGTCAACTCCCATCAATTCTTCTCCAACTCGGTCTCATCAAATCATCAGTCCTCCACCACCAGGGTCTGGACTCCATGGGGGGGATCTATCCTAATGACGAGCAGGACTTCATCACTAAATCGCATCTTCCACCCCATAGAGTCCAAGCGCCAAAACATTCTGTCAAATCTCATTCTGTCAATCACTTTTTCACTGTAATAAATTCATTCTTAATATCACTTGTCTCTCCTGATTGAAATACTCAGATCCTCCATCAGATCCTCCGTACTGCTCCACGCCGATCGCTAGTAATCGTAGCTGGGAAAACCAAAGTGGAAAACCACATCACTATTCTCAGCAGCCTCCAAAGCAAAAACAGGCACCACGACACCGGCGTTTTGGCGTGGGCGTGGTCAGACCGGTGGATCTGACAGCCCTGCTGGGCGTGCCACGATCTGGCGGCTGACACGTCACACGCTGTCAGTGAGACACTCTGAAGAAGGCGAGAGACATTCGCAGAAAGTGTCAGGTGAAGAGCTACATCTCCTCTAATACTTTGAGTCTGAAAAAAGAAACAAAAACACTTTAATAATTGAAGACATGATGAACGTTTTTGAGTTAAAAACACCACCTGCGATGCAAATTCTGATTTTTAGAGACTCATGACGAGGCTCTGAGTCCAGAATGATTAAATCATGGTCTAAGATGCTGTACTGATCAAGGACCAAGGAGGAGGACCGTCCTACTCGAGCGCTGATGGTGGTGGAAGTGATGCACTAACTTTGATAAAGATATTCTGTTCTACTTCTGCAGATACTTTCAAGTTGACGAAATCTGCATTTTACCCATTCTTCAAATGGGACTATGGACCAAACTGTAGGCTGAAAACTAAATTAAAAAAGAACAAAGTGTATTTGTTCGAGCGGCGACCACGAAGCTGGAAAAAGAAGACGTGCAGAAAACTGTCCCACCTGAGGCGGACTGCAACAGCCAACGGATCCCCATGAAGTGCCACAGTAAAATGTCAATGTTTACAGCCGAACTAAACATGCTCACCGCTAAAGGCCAGCCTCAGCCTGTTTGTAGATTGTTTAAAGGTCAGGAGGAGATTGTGTTTCCAATATGGTGACCGTTGGGTAACATTTACCCGCTGCTTAAAGATGAAAACATCCTGACATCATCGCGGGTTTCTCATTCCTAATCTTAATCTGAAAGGCGTGTTTTAACCAGATTTTGACCAATAACTTGAAAACGAATGTGTCAGGTACCGTGTCGTGAACCTCCTTCAGTGTCTTTGTGAAAGCGTCAGAAACGGCCCCGGGTACCAGAAACAAAGAGCGTCAGTGTGTTCATGGTCACCCTGCCTGCTCATATGACCAGAGATGTGTGTGTTCATAACGTGCTCTTCCTTCCTCACGAGGACCGAGCTGAGCCGTGAACCTCCGAACACACAAACACATCCCCATCTATGACTCTGACTGAGTTCGTACCGTGAGTTTACTCAATGCTTAACGAGATTTGCTTCAATAAAATTGATCAACGGCGTGATCATGCAACGCAAATATTTATTCCCTGTTTGGCGCGTGCACAGTTTAAGTGAGGGGGCGTGGTTTCGATCACACTGGCAATCTGTACCGTGCCCCAATGGCAAGCCCCCCCACCCCCCCGCGCTACGCCATTTCCCAACCGGCCAGCTACGTATTTAGGATCCACGTTGGTGTGTACGGATAAGTGCTGTTGCCTCAAGGCAAAAGGTTCCTGGTTCAAAACCCTGTTTGGTGAGCCGTGAGGTTTGTAGAGCGACACCCGGTGTAGTCCTCATCCCTGAAATCCTCCTCTGAGGACAGACATTTTTATTTATTGTACTGTGTTTTTATAAATGCGGGTGTTATTTGGCATACATGTCCGACTCATGCATGGGTTGGAAACAGGAAGTCCTAAAGTGCAGCAACATTGTAAGACCCAACAGTAAAAACAGTAACCTCCTTAACCCCATCACCCTTTTACTTCTTTCCTCCCACCTTTATCTCCTGACTCCAGAGCCACATCCTCCTCCTCATAATCCTTGTAAGCCGCCATAATGCCCCCGAACTGAGAGGGAGAGAGAGAGAGAGAGACGACCTTGCAAGGCGATTACAGAGCAAACACGTTTCACAACCAGCTCTGAGAGGAGGAGGCCTTGAACTCGGCCTGCAGACACTACAGTATCAACTACAGTAAAACACAGAAGAGAGGTCATTAACACATATAGAGCCGCTCTCTGTCATCTCTGCACCTGTTGAACTGTCTTTAAAAAAAGAGTGCTCGCTGCAGCCACTAGGGGGCAGCATAGTCGTTCTAATATTGCATAACTGACCCTGCTGGAGAAAGTGTGTCACTGGACCACCGCTCCCTGCTGGTGAGCTAATAAAGAGTGTTGACCTGACCTGAAGACAGAAAGTATCACAGAGGTGGATTAAGGAGCCGCTTGGATTAGCAAACAAGGAGCTTCTTCAAGTTTCCACTCCAGTCTAAATCCCTCTGTTTGCTGTTGTGATGCTGTCATTTAACAACAGAGAGAGATTTAATACGTTTATGAGTCATGAAACCATGACACTGTCAGATGCATAAAAAAAAAGTTGGTGCATTATAATGGTGGGTCTCCTTCACAGAGTGGAGGTTCTGGAGCGTTCAAACTGTCACTGAGGTGTCGTGAACTCGTGATTCTCTTCTTTATTTACTTTCTTGACATGTGATGAATGATTGCAGGTTCAATCCCGTTTGTACACGTCAGGGTGATGGATAGCCGTGACCGTGCGAAACCAAGCCCGCTCCTATGAATATCCAGAGGCTACTCAAAGCCCTTTTACACAGATCACACCCATTCACACCCACGGCTGGTTATATGGCCCATCTAGTAACTAATTCCATTCACGCCACATTCATACGCCCCTGACGCAGCAGGGGTTTAGTTTAGCTCGCAGGAGCTGGGGATCGAACCCTCGACCTTCCGATTGAGGGACTACGACTCTACCAAGCCGCCCATAAATGTACCTCCCTAAGGGGGGCCCATCTGACAGCGCTCCCTCTCCCTTGAAAACCAACATTTGTCAATGACAGTCAGTGACGGCGAATGAAGAGGAGTTTTCTGTGTGGAAGTGGAAAAAAAGAAAGGAAGAGGAGTAGGACACTGGCCGACATTATGGTGATGAACACTTGCTGGACGGGCCCCATAAGGAATTTTTTTCCAGGAGCCCCAGCAGACCTTAGATTTGCCACTGCAGATATCATCCCATTTAATGTCACTAATTCAAATCAAACGTCTCCGGCAAGTTCAACCGAGAGGAAATCATAAGAAAAGGGAAACTATGTCAATAAATGTGAAGGAGTAAATGTAAAAAAACAAAGTAGGCTCCTAGAAATGAGACAAAACTCTCCTAAGAAACGATCCACCTGCTGGCGTAAAAATCCTTTAAAAACAATCACTATGAATTATTAGACAAAAACACCTGATCAATGTCAGTCATCCCAAACCTGACAGCAGCTTCATGTTTTTTAAATCTTAAATTTAATGTTCAGCATTCAAGTTCTCCACTAAAGACATCACATGAGGGGGCTTGGCTGGCAATAGACGGGTCATTTTAATTCTCTTTAAATACTGTACATTGGAGCTGGACTTGCAGCTTGGGCGCCCCCTAGTGGCTGCTGGGACACGTAGTCCGTTTACAGAAAGAAACAGCTCTGGTGTTGGAAAAGGAGAGAGCAGGAGAGGACGTGCAGCAAAGTGCAGAGGACGACATCCTGCATGACGGGGCACAACCTGGCTGCCAACCAGAAGTTTGAGTTTTAATTACATACTTGCAAATTGGTAAAGAAGAAATACAAACACAACCTGACTACCGATTGTAAATAACCAAAGCAAACAACCAGTGAACAGCGCCTTTAAACCCGAGTGAAACCAAACCGTCATGCACGTATGTGTGCACCTCAAACCGGACACAAACAGGTTCAGCGTGAACTGAACAAAACAGCACATTGAGTTTGCATCAGATCCTTTGACAAACACTTGGCAGGTCAAGCTCTATGAAGGTGTGTCGACAGACAGGTGCTCTCCTCTCATTGGTTGATATTTGAGGCTGCACACCAATTCCCCCCCCCCCCCCCACCTCCCCTCCCCTCCCCCCCTTACCCAGAAGGCATCACATGCACAATCGATCTCGAGTGGATGATGTCATGCCTGGGAATGCACCACACCCTATACACACATGTACACATATGTACACACATGTACACACACACACACACACACACACACACACACACACTCCAAAAGAGAAGTCGATCACACACTCAGGAGAGGGCAGTAACACCTGCTCTTTGTGTGTCCTGAGATAGTTGGCACTATATTCAGGTAAATAAAAGTGAGTTTTGTTGTTCTGATGTTGTGCACACTGCAGAGCTTTGAAAGTCCCCCATCCGTCACCTTTCAGTCCTTGTTGTCTTTCTGTCTATTGTCTTCAGAAGTTAGAAAGCGCCGCTGACCGCGGAGATGTCTGCACCGAGCTGTTTGTGAAGTGGCTCATACTGTTGCATCAGAGACAAAGCCGCGGCTTTGACCACTCGCTTGAGACTTTGCAGGTTCCCTCTTCTCTCCTCTGCGTGCTGCACGCCTCTAAGCAAACATCTTTCTCTCTTTATTAAATAAGAAAAACTGAGTAGACGCCTGCTGTCCGACTGACCGTTCTCAGAACTCCGAGAAGACTGCGTCTCTTCACATGCAGGCCCCTTCATGTCCTCGTTAAACAGGAAGTGGAGTAATCGTTCTAGCATGATCGAGGTAATCTCGCAACCTGCAAAACTTTTTCCACCTTCTCAGCAGCAACCACATGAGACGTCCTTCAATCGAGCTGTTAAATCTATTTATAGTCCTGTTTGTTTGATGTGTCTCTGAAGCTCTTTTCTTCTCAACACGTTTGATTATTTAAATTCCTATTCTTCTTCTACATGCTAATTCACTCTGAGTCACGTCCATCTGCAGTTCATTTATGTGCTCTCTGTTTTTTTTTTGTAATCATGTTTTTGTGTTGCACAAATATTGTCACCCATTCCCTCCGTCGCTCCACGGCTGGATTATTGCTTCACCTGCGGCGGGCGAGTCCCGGAGCACACGCAAATTCCTCTTTTACATCTCTGCTTGGCGTTATTCCAGAGTAGGTATGTCAAGGCTCTTTTTATGATGTTTCCTGCAAGAGGATACCTTCACACACACACACACACACACGAGGCTGGTGTATCATACACGCACACTTTAACCAAGCCCACCTTCGTAACAATAATAACGTTGACACATTTTATCTATATATTTTTCCCCAAAGAAAAAACGTCATGCATCGTCGTTCGCCGTCTTCTTGTAATATCTGCACACAGTTTTTGTCTCGTCTGTTTTCTTCTCACCTCACCTCCGATTTAAAAGATGGCGGTACGTTCTCAATTTTTTACATTTTTCGCAGTATTATTGAGATTCAATTTTCAGAGTGCCGATGTGACGCCTGACAGTTTAATCAATTTTTCGGGATTTTTGCGAATCATCTTTTAATATGTGACCTCCTAAAAAAGTGCAATCATCGCCATGCCAACCTTTCCACCTGCCTAGACTGGGTGGAGTCCACCGCAGACGAGTCTGCAAAGAACAGCAGAGCCAACTCTCCCTGGCTCTCTTTGACTCACCACACCTTTAACTGTAACATCTCTCTCTCTCTCTCTCTCTCTCACTCTCTCTCTCTCTCTCTCTCTCTCTCTCTCTGTCCCTGAAATGTTGACAGACACATACAATACAAATAATGTATTTTATGAGTTGACACATTTGTTCTTTGGGCCTTATTCTGATCGTTCTGGCCTAAAATTCTTGAGTTTGCTGCAGCTTCTCAAAAACATTTGTGTTGTTTTGAGGCTTTTAATTTTTCAATGACATCAGCGAAGCAACCAAATTCAAACAAACACTTTCACCAGCATGACTGACTGTATTCATGTGCTGCTTTGCCTTTAATCATTACAATCAGTCGCTTTCTTCCTGCATCTCCGTCTCGTCCTCTTTTCAAGCCCCGCCCACTTTCAGCAGATGGCTTCTGCTTCTTAAAGGACGTCTTTCTTGCCGCTGTTGCTAAACATTCCTACGGAGGCTCAGAGGAGACATATCACTGGACATTTTATTTTGCGCTGATTTCCCTCGTGGTTATGGGTTTTTGGTTTTCCCATGAAGACAAAGAGTTTCCAAGTGAGGAAAACAATCAAATGTCTTATGTACAGTATGTCCGCTTAGGGCTTCCGTACTTTTCAATATTATTCAATTCAATTCAATTCAAAATCATTTATTTCAAACCCTAAAACAGACAGACACAACAACAACAACAAGGTTTGAAAGGGGAATGGCTGAAGCAACGCTTATAGATGACCAACCCCATTCAACACAAATACAACGTAAAAACAACAAGAAACACAAAGTCACTCTCCGCAACCCCTCAACCATACAATTATCTCATTTGTAAGCTAGTTCACCTATTTTTCCCTCTTTGTGATAAGTTTCAAACACACCTCATCTGAACTTCCTTTTAAATTGGTGAACATTATTACTGAGTTTGACCTCAGCATTTAAACTATTCCATAAGATAACCCCACCAACTGAGATACACATACTTTTGCGAGTCGATCTCGTGACCTCTCGTGAAATAAGTTTTGGATTGACCTTGGAAGAAGATTATTTTTTTGCTTTATAAATAAGTTGTGCAGTTTTAAATTTCACTAAATCAATTTTTTTTAATGCTGATGCCTTTAGAAAGAGAGGTTTGTATGGTCATTGAACTCAACACCAAAAACTGTTCTTATGGCTCTTTATTGTAGTATGTACAGGGGAAACACGTTGGTCTTATATGTATTGCCCCAGACTTCAACACAGTAGCTCATATAGGGCAAAACAAGAGAATAATATAAAATAAGAAGAGACTGTTGGTTGAGTATCTAGATCGCCTCATGACACCCACACTCTGCTATCTTCGATCGTACATGTCCAATGTGAGGTTTCCATGATGATCACACCTAGAAATGTAATATGGTCCACTCTTTTAACAGTTACATTATCAATTACTATTTGAATTGGAAAGTCAGTTCTGTGTCTACCAAATAGCATAAGTTTAGTTTTGTCCAAATTCAATGACAATTTGTTTAAATCAAACCAATTTTTTAGCTTCACCATTTCATGTGTGATTTCTTGTAAGAGCTGCTGTAAATCCTCATCGTGGTATCATCGGCAAACAGTACTAATTTTGCAACTTTTGATACTTTACACAGGTCATTAATATACAAAATAAAAAGGATTGGCCCCAGTATTGACCCTTGGGGTACACCACATATGATACCTCTTTCCTTAGAAGTAAAGTTACCAACTTGGACGGACTGCTTCCTATTACCTAAATAGCTTTTCAGCCAGTTCAGATCAGTCCCTCTGATACCGTATCTCTCCAGCTTTTTAATCAAAAGGTCATGGTCTAAGGTGCCAAATGCTTTATTCAGATCAATAAAAACTCCAACAGCAAACCTCCCTTTATCTATTTGTGATGTTATTTCTTCCATTAGGTCAATAAGTGCATGTGAAGTGGATCTATTTTTTCTGAATCCATATTGACTGTCCGATAGCAAGTTGTACTTTTCTATAAAAGTGATTAATCTGGCAGCGAAAAGCTTCTCCTAAATCTTAGAAAATTGTGGCAGTAAGGAAACTGGTCTATAATTAGTATATAAATGTGTATCTCCTGTTTTGAATAACGGAATTACTTTAGCAGATTTCATTGCATTTGGAAATCTTCCTGATTGGAAGGACAGATTACAAATATAAGTAAAACGTTTCAAAACACCCTTTATGACTTTTTTCAATATTGCCATATCAATCCCCTGAAAGTCTGCAGATGTTTTATTTATACTGATATTTACAAGTTCTGTAATTTCCTTTTCATCTGCAGGATTGAGGGTTTCTATCAATTAAATAACCCACTGCTGTTAGGTTTTGTTTTTGGCGGACCCCAAAATGCAGAGACAAAGACGAACCAAAATAGTTTTAACCAAAAAGATATTTAATGTTCCAAAACAAAAGAGCAGGCAGTGAAGGCAGGAGGCTGGCTGGCTCGACGATCCAGGAGGCACAACAGCAAAAACTAGAAAAGAGAAAAAAACAAGTTCAGTCCAAAAGTGTTCACAAAGCGAGAGCACAAAAATCCAACTAGAGAAATCAATGACTTGCTGTATGCAAACATGCCACTACCGGACGAGATGGAATTATCTGGCACAGGAGTAGGGTAACAGCCAGGCTTATATGGAGGGGTTGATTAGATGGAAGACAGGTGTGCCTCGTCTGCTGCCTGGAGGAGCCAGCCACACCCCCTGCCACTCACATACCTGCAGAGGAGAAAAGACCAGAGAAGGGAGGGGGAGAAAGGACAACACAACCTCACAAAGAAAACAACCAAACAGAACTGAAACCTCACAACTGCCTCCTTTTCCAGTGGATCCCTTACCAAAATATTTTGTGCCAAATCAGGTCCAATCCCCACAAAAAATTTATTGAAACCATCAGCCACATCCTCCATGTTGTCAATGGTCTTATCTTTATCAATAAAATAATCTGGGTAGTTCATCCTATTTGGTCCATTTCTAACAATAGTGTTGAGCACCTTCCAAATGCCCTTAGTA
Organism: Symphodus melops; assembly: GCF_947650265.1. Taxonomy (NCBI): domain Eukaryota; kingdom Metazoa; phylum Chordata; class Actinopteri; order Labriformes; family Labridae; genus Symphodus; species Symphodus melops. The sequence goes on along the minus strand of NC_136710.1, from coordinate 18,743,353 downwards.
TTGTTTTTATTATTATCAAGTAATTTGGCATAGTATTCCTTTTTTGCTATTTCTCATAATGTTAACTAATTTCTTTTTATATGTTATATATTTGGCTTCCGCCTCACTCGTTCTGTGCTTGATGAATTGTCTATAAAGTAGATGTTTCTTTTTACAAGCGTTCAACAGTCCTTTCATAAACCAAAGGACTCTTTGCCTGAATTAGCTCTTTATCATATTTTTTTTAGCGGACAGTTGTTGTCATACAACTTTTTGAAAATATCCGAAAATACGTCATAGGCTTTATCACAGTCCTTTTCTTGAAATACGGCTTCCCAGTTTTGATTACTGAGGTCAGTTTTGAGAGCATTGATTTACTCCTCTGTTCTGACTCTTATATATTTACTTGGATTTACATTCTTTATCCTTCTAAAATTGGCATCATATCCAACAAAGACTGGCAGGTGATCACTAATGTCATTAAGTAGAAGAACACGCACTATGTTGCTATCCAAAATGTTTGTAAAAATGTTATCTATTAAGGTAGCACTATAAGAGGTTATTCTACTTGGTCTGCTGATTATTGGAAACAGGCACATACTGTACATTATATTAACAAATTCCTCTGTTGATTTATGCTTACTAGCATTAAGGAGGTCAATATTATAATCTCCACATATGAACAAGTCCTTCTGGTTGTAAACGGAAAACATTTTTTCCATACACTTGATCTTTCCATAAACTTGAACTTTTTGTCAATGTAGAGTGCAACACCCCCTCCCTTTTTATTTTGTCTGTTTGTGTAAAACATTTCATAGCCACACATATTAAAGTCTGTATCTTTTTCTGTGTTTAACCAGGTCTCAGACATGGCAATAATATTAAATACTCAAATCAAACTGTTCTAAATATTCTCCAATGGAAATATAATTTGTGTACAGACTTCGACTGTTAAAGTGGATGAGTGAGAATTTGTTCTTTGTGTTAATCATTCTGTTGAAATTTGTTTCTGTATAATACCCACAATCAATGTTATTATTAGCAAAAAAGTTATTATCAGGATCAATTTCATTTCCCATATTTTGCATTTTATAATCAGTGTACAAGAAGGATTCCAGTTCCCGAATATCACCATCAACACATGTGGAGGTTTCCCTGACAACCTCAGATGAGGGTGATACACCTTCATCACCAGGCATGAGGAACAATCAGCAAAAGTTGATAAAAGTAGAAGTAGTCGGGAGTATTGGTCGAGGAGCAAGAGCGACACATAACACACATAAAAAAAATATCAATAACCACACACATCCACATAATGATGAGCAGCAAGATGTAAGCTGTCCACCACAGATTGCCCCAATGTTAGATGAGTAAAAGTAAGAGTGAGAGGGCCCTTCTTATTCAAAAAAAAGGAAATTGAAAAACAGAAAACTTCTTTGTGCACATGCAACAGCATGCTTTTATTAAATAATTATATAATGTTCATTCCTATGGGCACAAACAAAGTATGAGAAATGTCATTATAATTTTAAACTCCAAACATGTCTTATTTCCTTTACTCTTTTCTAAGTTGTTCCTTCACAACTCTTGCTTCAGTTCAAGTCACGTGACAAGCAAACAGCTCGTCTTGAGTCAGTCTTAGCTTCGCGACACTTTGCAACAGATATTTATTCATTTATCATGATTTTACATAACAACATAATACCTCACATGATGTTAAATTATTGGTTTTATTCAGTTGTTTGACAGAACAAGTGAACACAGGGATCTAATTCATGTCATTTGGTCCCGCCCAAGGATGCAGTCGCCATGCTCATATATCAGGACATAATTCATGGTAGACACAGGCCACAGCACCTATAGCCGTAACAAACTCTTGGAAGTCAACCTTCTTATCGCCGTTGCAGTCCATGGTTTCGAACAGCTCGTTTAGTCCAACCTCGCACGTTGGCTTCTGTGCAAACCAACAAAAAAACAATCATATTAAAGTTACAGTGTTTGCAGTGGGGAGGACTGAACACGTTCGATGTCAGGATTGTAGACTTTTACAAAACAAAAAGGTGTTTTCTTTGTAAAGTCACAGGTACGTATTTCATGGACTCTTTACAGGTTTAATTTCACAAAATCTACAGTAACAAGAAATGCAAAACATCAGCAGAACCTAAGAATACAAATTCAAAGATGTGATGCCCACGCCTGAATAACTCTCATGATCGAATCACTCTAATAAAGAAACACAATAAAGATGGAAGACCATCCATTTGATCCTTAAAAACACCAATCGAACCCTGATAATGAATAAAATGGTCTTGTTGTTTTTTTTTTTTTCATTTTTTATTTAACTTACTAAATAAGTTGAATGTATCCAAAGTAATCATGTCTGATTGTTGTCACCTCAGTCTGAACAGTAATTTATCTGTCAAGGCGTGTACTGTACCTCAAGCAGTTCAGGCATCTCATTCTGGATCAAATTCTTGAGCTCGTTGTTGTTTAAGGTCTTCTTACAGCCCTCAGCTTCAGCATATTTATTGTAGGTCGAAACCAGGATGCAAATGGCTGCTCTCAGGTCTGTCATGGCTGATGGGTCTGACATGGTTAAGAGGAGAAGAGAGGACAAACACGAGTCGACGGAGCTGCAGATGGAGTGGAAGGCGAAGTGGAAGGCGGAGGCAGGCAGCTCTCTTTATACCTAACGAGAAAACCAGTGTGGGAACAACCCAAGACCGACAACTCCCTGTGTGCATGTTACATAATAAGTGAGGAGTAAACCTGTTTATGGGCGGGGACTGTTTTTATAGACTCTGATATGTGCTCAATTGTTTAAGAAAACTTGCACACTCACTTTGGCAGGGTGCAAAAACAGCACCTTACTTGTCTTTCGGGAAATCTCTTGCCAGAAATTTGCAGACTAAATGAAAAGTAGTCTGATAAATCCTGCGAGTGATGTCATCTTGGAGGATAGAGTTCAGTCCCACACTGTGGAGATATGGGATTGCCACTGTTTGCAGAATCTCATCTCAATATCTGTCTGCATTAAGATTGCCTCCAATGATGACAAGTCTCGTTTTTTCCAGTGAGGGAGATGCCGTCCCGAACCATCACACGGCGTCCACCGAAAGCTGTTACCCTATCGGTGCAGCAATCAGCACAGCGTTCTCTGATGGTGAAGGGCTGTCATGGACGGCCGAATGGCAGCCCCATGAGATCCCAGATTGGCTGCGTGCACTCTGTTCTGGATTCTCTAGAGAGCCGTCGGCCATATCGTCCTGCAAACCTTGACTGCAACTCTGTAGAAGACCTGCCTAAGTGTGACAGGGTTAAGAAATGGTCTTCTTTGGACGCCCTTTTAACAGACCTTGTAGGTCAACACACAGAGGGTAGTACAGCAGGGCGAACAGCAGTAGTTGGGTCCGTGTGTATTTGTCTCTCTACCGTCGTCTGCGTGGTGTTTTTAACCCTTTTTTAAACATTTTCTTACACTTTTTTAATCACGTGAACTCATCATGGAACTTATGAATGCTTTGCTTATGAACATTGTTGCTTTTGGTACAATCTTGAACTTCCAAACAAGCGTCCAGCGCTACGGAGCAGACAACCAGCCTTGTAGGCTCCAATACAGCCGGGACTTCCTCATAGAGTGCGGCAAAATCAGCTGTCGGGACTAAACCAATGCCCGGCAGCATTCCACCGGAGATCTGCAGGCACAGAGCTGCTAACTTGGATGTGCTGACAGCGGTGCGAGCCAGGAAGCGCGCCCAGGAAGGAGGAGGACAAGTCTGGCCATACTTGTCACACATACACCGGACCGGAGACAGCCGGCAGCAGTCAGCTGGACGAGTGCAGAAGCCGGGCCGGAGAGGAGGAGTGCGACACAGGCAACGCAGGCTAGGGCTTCGCCGCCTGCCACTGCCTTCTATTATCCTCGGAAATGTGCAGTCACTGAGGAACAAGGTCGACGAGCTGCAGGCGCATGTTAAGAGCATTCCCGAATATAAAAACGCGTGGGATTGCTTTCACTGAAACCTGGTCAGTACCCGAACCACGACTATGAAATCGATGGCTTTGGACAACCTATCCGGCTCGACCGTGATGAACAGCTGACCGGAAAAACACAGGGAGGGGGCGTGGCCCTGTACGTCAATCAACGCTGGTGTAAGACTGTCATAGTGAGAGAATCGATCTGCACTCCCAATGTTGAACTCTTATCTATTTCACTGCGTCCATTCTACTTGCCGCGTGAAATTCTGCAAGTATTTCTGACGGTGTTGTACATCCATCCTAAAGCCAGTTTGGTAGATGCCACATCCACCATTGTTAAACTTGTGCATCAATTGCAGAGTATTTCTCCTGATGCTCCCCATTTTTTTTAGGGGATTTTAACTCTTGCTGTCTTAAAAAGCCCCTTGGTCATTTCTACCAATATGTAAATTGCCCAACTAGACATGGCAAAGAGCTAGACTTGTGCTATGGCGCTATAAAATGGGCTTATAAATCATATGCAATGGCACCACATGGATCCTCGGACCATAACTGTATTCTTCTAGCCCCTGTCTATCAGCCAGCCCTTAAGAGAGGGAAGATAGAGCACAAGGAGGTTGTTCTATGGACAGAAAGTGTCATTCAAGAACTAAATGGTTGTTTTTATAGCACTGACTGGGATGTTTTTAAAGATGCTTGTAATGACTTAGATGAATTGCTTGATACTGTGACGAGTTATGTACTACACATGCAAGATATTATTATCCCCAGGAAGACAATTAAATTGTATCCAAAAAACAAACCCTGGGTTAGTAAATCTCTTAAGAGTGTCCTCAATCAGAAGAAGCTAGCTTTCCACCAGGCTGGTATTCACCAGCAACGAGAGGCACACAAACTGGTTAAGAAAGAGATCAAGCTGGCCAAAATTAGGTTTAAAGATAAAGTAGAGGATGAACTCAGGAACAATAACCTTTGTGATGCTTGGAAGGGAATTAAATCTATGGTCTGTATTCGGGACAGAAAAAAAGGGGTGTTTCACCCTGATAAGTCCGACACTGCCCTGGCTGAGGAGTTGAACCAATTCTACTTGAGATTTTGACTTTTCTGAGGAGTTGTCTAAATTCAGGGAGGCTCCTGAGGGCAGTAAGATCCAGATTGATGAAATGGACGTCTGTAGAATTTTGGAGGGGACTGATCCGAGGAAAAGTCCCGGGCCTGACGGCGTTTGTGGCCGCCTGCTCAAAAATTATGGTTTATTTTTATGTGATATTTTTTCATTTATTTTTCAGCTTTCCTAATCACAGTTGGATGTTCCTGCATTGTGGAAAGAATCAATTATTGTTCCAGTGGCTAAAGTTCCTTCACCTAAGGCACTGACCGATTACCGCCCTGTGACGCTCACATCATTAGTTATGAAAGGGCTTGAAAAGATTGTGAAGAGGAGCTTGCTAGCCATGTCAGGCAGCATATCAGGCAGGTAAAGGGGTGGAGGACGCCACAGCAACACTGCTGGTGTCATGTTTGGGGTTTCCACGTGCAGTTTTGTTGTGTTTTTTCCCTGTCTAACAGTTCCCTCGTGTCTCCCTTCCCTCACTAATCATCTCATTAGGTTCAGCTGCGGTCACAGGTGCTTCCACTCAAATCAACTAGCTATTTAAGCTGGCTCCTTCCAGGAAGCCTGGCTCCTTCCAGGAAGCCAGCGCCAGATTATTGTTTCATCCCCATGGGTTTGTACCTCCGTGTCAGCTCTCGCTTCTCTAGATATCTTGGATACTTGTGTTTATTTGGGCTTGTTAACCTCTCGTGTTTTCTCCCTCTCTGTAGTTCCCGTTCCCGTCCTGCGACTTCGTCTCCCCCTTGTCGTCTCGTGTGTCCAATCTGGCTCCTCGTCACGTGTGTTTGGATATAGGGTTTTTAGGGTTCACTAGAGTCACGTTTATTATTCTTGTTGCACAATTATTTCACCCCGAGTCACGTTACTAATAAATTCTTATTTGTAAACGTTAAACTGTCTCTGAGTCGTGCGCTTGGTTCTAAAGATTTTCTGGATCACAACAGAATAATCTGGCCAAAAATGGAACCAGCCGATCCAGACGCAGAAAATAGTCTGCTGAGAAATGCTATAGCTTCTCAAGGTATCATGCTAGGCAACCACGATCAGATTCTTCGGGGTTTATCTGAGTCACTTAACGTTATCTCTGCTAGCTTGAATCGTGTAGAGAATCAGCTGTTAGTGTCTCAAGCTACACCTGCCATGCCCACTAACTCTGTTTCTGTTCCCAGAGTGGCACAACCTCGTGAGCCGTTCATTCCGGCTCCTGAACGTTTTTGTGGTAAACTAGGAGAATGTAAGTCATTTCTTTTTCAATGCGCGCTTGTGTTTGAGACCCAATCACTAACTTATGCGTCGGACAGATCTAAAATCGCTTATGTGTTGGGGTTACTTTCGGGCAGAGCGAGGGCATGGGGAACAGCTTTTTGGACTAACCCAAGTAATGATAATGTTCAGTTCCGGCACTTCTCCGAGACAATGGAGACTGTTTGATTACCCGGTTGCCAGCAAGGATTCAGGAAATCGAATACTCGGGTTACGTCAGGGAAACCATAGCGTTGCTGAATACTCTGTGGAGTTTCAAACACTAGCCACCGAGTTGGGGTGGGATGATCAAGCCCTACAGGGGATCTTTTTATAGGGTTTGAGTGATCCAGTTAAAGATGGACTTGTAGGTCGTGCTGAAACCAATTGCTTGCAAGATCTGATCACCCTTGCTATTAAAATCGACAATCGTCTTTGTGAGAGACAACGCGAAAAATATAAAGACAAAACTCATTCCTCTCATCAGTGGGAGTTTCCGGGTTCCCAGGGGTCCGGTGCTCAATGTGCGTTTTCACCCTCTCAGAGTGAACCACCGAGCAGTTCATTTCATGGTGAAAAACCCATGCAATTGGGCCGAAATCGTTTGACTTCGGCAGAGCGAAATAGGCGATTCTCTTTACGACTTTGTATTTATTGTGGGGAAGAGGGACATCGTCTAGCGAACTGTCCTAATCGGTTAAACTAGTTTGCTCACCAGTAGCAGCAGGGGTGCTGGTGAGCAGGGCTGAGCTAATTAATTCCCCTCGAAACCGTCTCAATTTAGATGCTAGTATCCTCGTGAATGAAAACCCCTTTTCCATACTTGCCCGAGTGGATTCGGGTGCTGACTCTAATTTCATCGATTCAGAGTTAGATAGATAGATAGATAGATAGATAGATAGATAGATAGATAGATAGATAGATACTTTATTGATCCCGAGGGAAATTCAAGGCATCCAGTAGCAGTATACAGACAGGCAGGACACAAGACATTAGTTACAATACACACCCGCTGTCCCCCCCTCCCCTCTGTATACAATAATCCCCCAAACAAGATATAGCAGCCCCTATGTGACTAAGAATAAACATAATTATATGTTAAACCTGTGCAGTTAGCATTAGCAGTTAGACTTAAAACTAATATAGCATAATGTACATAACCTGTGAGGAGAGAAAAACATGTGTTGGTTAAAAGAGACCTGTGAACAGTTAAAGAGCCTTAGAAACAAAGTGCTGACCTTCTAGAAACTAGTTACATGTGCATGTACAGAGGTGTTTGAGCTTATGCCAGAGGTGTGAGTACAGTCGTTAAACAGTCAATGCAGGAATGTAAATTGGCTCACCAACTTAAAGGAGCAGTGATTTGCATTAAGTGTCCTAGACAATATGGTGAAACCAGGAGTGGTTAGGGTGATTTTCGTTAAGTACCCAACTATTGAGGGGCAGATTAGCATTAAGTGTTGAAGACAATAGAGTGAAACTTGACCTAATTAGGGTGATCATGTCAACCCTTACAGATGTAGCATAACACAACAGTAGGATGAAACCAGACATTGATTAAGGTGATTATCTTTAAAGTGACCAGTGCTCAGTAAAGTGACTATCAATATGCATTACAGTGTCCAACTGGGGGCTGACTCTGAGGTCAGCAGTGCAGGTGAGGAGTGAGAAAAAAGTGAAAAAAGAGTCCAGGGATCACCGTGCGCTTCTTCCCTGCCGTGACAGTGAAGTGTTATACAGTCTTATTGCCAGGGGGACGAAAGAGTTCTTGAGTCTGTCCGTGGAGCACGACTGTGACAGCAGTCTTTCGCTGAACATGCTCCTCTGCCCGGTGAAGGTGCTGTGCAGAGGGTGGTGTGTGTTGTCCATGATGGAGAGCATTTTGTCCAGAGACCTCCTCTCTGCCACTGTCACCAGTGAGTCCAGCTCTGTACCCACCACAGAGCCGGCCCTCCTCACCAGTCTGTCCAGGCGTGCTGCGTCCCTCTTCTTGCAGCTTCCTCCCCAGCACACCACGGCGTAGAAGAGGACGCTGGACACCACAGACTGGTAGAACATCTGCAGCAGCTTTTTGCAGATGTTGAAGGACCCCAGCCTTCTCAGGAAGTACAGACGGCTCTGTCCCTTCCTGCAGGTAGTGTCCATGTTAGGCGACCAGTCCAGCTTGTCATCCAGCTGCAGCCCCAGGTACCCGTAGGTCCTGACCACCTCCACGTCGACCCCGCCGATGGAAACAGGTTCAAGATGTGGTTTCTTCCTTCGGAAGTCCACCACCATCTCCTTGGTCTTGGAGGTGTTTAGCTGCAGATGGTTGGCACTGCACCACGTCACAAAGTCCTCGATCAGGCTCCTGTACTCCTCCTCCTGTCCATCCCTGACACAAGCAATTATCGCAGTGTCGTCCGAGTATTTCTGCATGTGGCAGAGCTCAGAGTTATACTGGAAGTCCGAGGTGTACAGGGTGAACAGGACGGGGGAGAGCACGGTCCCCTGTGGTGCTCCGGTGCTACTGACCACAGTGTCAGATGTGCAGTCCTTCAGTCTGACGTACTGTGGTCTCTCTGTGAGGTAGTCCGTGATCCACCTCACCAGGTGCGAGTCCACCCTCATCTCGGTCAGCTTGTCTCTCAGTAGGAGGGGATGGATGGTGTCGAAAGCGCTTGAGAAATCAAAGAACATGATTCTCATCACGCTGCTCCCTTTGTCCAGATGAGAGTAAGCCCTGTGTAGAAGATAGAGGATGGCATCGTCCACGCCCACCTTTGCCTGGTATGCAAACTGCAGGGGATCCTGTGTGTGTTGGACCTGGGGTCTGAGGTGTTGGAGCAGCAGCCGTTCGAAGGTCTTCATAACGTGGGATGTCAGAGCGATGGGTCTGAAGTCGCCTGGCTCACTGGGGTTTTTCTTCTTGGGGACCGGGGTGAGGCACGAGGTCTTCCAGAGCACAGGAACCTTCCCAAGCCGCAGGCTCATGTTGAAGATGTGCTGAAGTGGCTCCCCCAGCTCAGCAGAGCAGGCCTTTAGCATCCTGGGACACACCTTGTCTGGGCCTGCTGCCTTCCTGGGGCGGAGTCTCTTCAGCTCCTTGCTCACTTGGTCTCTGGTGATGGTGGGGCGGAGGGGGGATGGATTGTCGCTGGAGGTTGTATCTGTTCTGGTGGAGGTGTTGGGGGGAGTGAGAGGGGGGGAGGGGGTGTGTAAAGGGGTGCTGGGGGGGGAGGAGGGGTGCTGGGGGGGAGGAGTGAGAGGGGGGGAGGGGGTGTGTAGAGGGGTGCTGGGGGGACAGGCACTGGCTGCAGCGACGGGGCTGTCGAACCTGTTAAAAAACAAGTTGAGCTGGTTTGCTCTCTCAGGGTCCCCGTCTTCTGCGTTGTTGTTTTTCTTTTTGCAGCCTGTGATGGTCTTCATGCCCTCCCAGACCTCTCTCATGCTGTTCTGCTGCAGCTTCTGTTCTACCTTCCTTCTGTACTCCTCCTTTGCCTCTCGGAGTCTGACCTTGAGTTCCCCCTGCACCCGCTTCAGCTCTGCCTGGTCTCCCTCCTTGAATGCCCTTTTCTTCCTGTTAAGGATCTCCTTGACATCGCTGGTGATCCAGGGCTTGTTATTCGGGAAGCAGCGCACAGTTTTAGTGGGAACCACAACGTCCATGCAGAAGTTCATGTAGTCAGTTGTGCAGTGTGTGACCCCCTCAATGTCATCACCATGGGTCTCTTGTAGGGCACTCCAGTCAGTGGTCTCAAAACAGTCTCTGAGGGCCTCCTCTGCCTCGGGAGACCACTTTCTGAAGGTGCGTGTGGTTATCGGTTGTCTCTGGATCATAGTTTTGTACTGTGGCTTGAGTAGGACCAGGTTGTGGTCGGACTTACCCAGAGGTGGTAACGGGGTGGCAGTGTAGGCGTCCTTCACGTTTGCATACAGGAGGTCTATTGTCCTGTTCTTCCTGGTGGGACAGCTTACAAACTGGTGAAAGTCCGGTAGTGTGGAGTTCAAAGTAACATGGTTAAAGTCCCCTGAGATGGCGATGAAAGCATCCGGGTGCAGCGTTTGTAATCTTGAGGTGGTCGCGTGGATGACGTCACACGCAGTTTCGGCGTGTGCCCGGGGAGGAACGTAAACACAGAGCACGATCACGTGAGAGAATTCCCTCGGCATGTAGTAAGGACGGAGACCCACCGCCAGCAGCTCGATGTCTTTGCTGCACGTTGCCTCCTTCACAGTAACATGTCCATGGTGGCACCATCTGTTGTTAATAAACAGCGCGAGTCCTCCTCCTTTCCGTTTGCCGCTGCGTTTCGTGTCTCTGTCCGCTCTCACTGTAGTAAAGCCCGGTAGATCCACGTTAGCGTCTGGGGTGTTTTGAGTCAGCCAGGTTTCTGTGAGGCACATTAAACTGCACTCTCTAAATGTCCGGTTGTTCCTCACGAGAGCAGCCAGCTCGTCTGTCTTGTTGGTTAGACAGTTTACGTTCCCCATAACTATCACCGGAACCGAGGGCTTGTACCTCCATCGCTTAGCCGCGAGCTTAGCCCTTACCAGAGCCCCGGCCCGACAGCCTCTGTACCGCCGCCTCAGCTCCTCTGGTATCGGGTGAACGATGCCGGCTTGTCCCGCTGACCGGAGCGAGAGCAGCGTTTCCCGTGAATAGGAAAGTTTTCCGCTGCTATTTCCACGAAAACACGAAAACGTATCCATAGGATACATAAAGTTATACACTGAAGGTGTACTATAAAAACTATATAGTATAGTACTATAAAAACTATAAACGTAGAAGTTGGCACAGAGCCACAACAACAAACGAATAACATATCAGACAAGTGCGACAGGGACGGAGCTACTGAATGTGCGGCCACTCACGTCGGCGCACAGGTGGCACAGTTAGACAGGCCGAGATTAGTTGTCAGTCCACTTCGATTCCTCTTAAAGTGGACGCGTTAAATGGCCAATTACTAGCTCATGTTGATTCTGAGACATTTCCTTTGTCGCTTACGTTAGCGGGCAATCACAGAGAGGAATTAAGCTTTCATGTCATGCCTTCCTCTCACGCTCCCCTAGTGCTAGGCCTCCCCTGGCTTCAGCGTCACAACCCGGACATTGATTGGTCCACGGGTCGGATCACGGGTTGGAGTAATTTTTGTCATGCGAATTGTTTAACTTCAGCTGTACCTCTGTGTAAATTGACTTCCAGTGCCTGCGTCATTTCACCGGTTGACTTGTCTTCAGTGCCTCCTGTTTACCACAACCTTAGCAAGGTTTTTAGCAAGGAAAGAGCGCAAACTTTGCCGCCTCACAGACCTTACGATTGTGCGATCGATCTATTTCCGGGTGCTCCTTTACCTTCTAGTCAGTTGTTTAACTTGTCTAAACCTGAGAAAGATGCTATGGAGAAGTATATTAACGAGTCTCTCAGTTCAGGGTTTATCTGGCCATCGTCTTCACCTCTTGGTGCCGGGTTTTTCTTCGTGGACAAGAAGGATAAATCTCTGCGCCCATGTATCGATTTTAGAGGATTGAACAACATCATGGTAAAAAACAAGTATCCATTACCCCTTATCAGTTCTGCATTCGAACCACTTCATGGTGCTACTGTTTTTACCAAACTGGATCTGCGTAATGCGTACCATTTGGTTCGTATAAGGGAGGGAGATGAGTGGAAAACTGCATTTAATACTCATCTCGGACATTTTGAGTACCTAGTTATGCCGTTTGGTCTTACGAATGCGCCTGCGGTTTTTCAAAACCTCATCAACGACGTATTTTTTTGGACCATTCAGTTTTTGTTTACCTGGATGATATTCTCATTTTTTCCAAGACCTTCAAGGAACACATGGTTTTGGTCAAAGAAGTGCTTCAGAGACTGTTGGAAAATAGACTCTTCGTAAAAGCTGAGAAATGTGTGTTTCATTCTGACTCTGTTTCCATTTTGGGATACATTCTTGAGAGCAGTCAAGTGAGGACGGATCCGGTGAAAGTGAAGGCGGTGCTGGATTGGTAGTGGTGCCCCTACTTCACGCAAGCAACTTCAAAGATTCCTGGGTTTCGCCAACTTCTACAGGAGGTTCATCAGGAACTATAGTCAGGTGGTTGCACCTCTCACGAAACTCACCTTACTCACTGTTCCATTTTCATGGGCGACGGATGCCGAGAGAGCATTCATTGACCTCAAGAGGCGTTTCTCATCAGCACCTATCCTGGTGCAACCTGACATTTCAAAGCAGTTCATCGTGGAGGTGGACGCATCAGACATCGGAGTCGGTGCGGTGCTTTCTCAAAGAGACTCAGGTGACAAGAAGTTACATCCATGTGCGTTTTTTTCCCGTAAGCTTTCTCCTGCTGAAAGGAATTACGACGTGGGTAACAGGGAGCTACTTGCTGTTAAGTTGGCGCTTGAGGAATGGCGTCACTGGTTGGAGGGAGCGGAAGTGCCCTTTGTGGTTTGGTCGGATCACAAAAACTTATCATACATTCAAACGGCCAAGAGACTAAATTCTAGACCGGCCCGGTGGGCTTTATTTTTTACCAGATTTCATTTCACTGTTACTTACCGGCCTGGTAGTAAGAATGTGAAACCTGATGCGCTTTCCAGGCAGTTTCTTAAAGACATCAAGGATGTGGAATTACAGGACACCATCCTGCCTCCCTCATGCCTGGTGGCATCTGTTACTTGGGAGATTCAGTCGGTGGTTAGAGAGGCCCAAAAGGATCACCCTGATCCAGGTGGAGGACCTGCTAACTGTCTATTTGTTCCAGATGTGGTCCGTTCGCAGGTTCTTCAGTGGGGACACTCATCTTAGATGGTTTGCCATCCTGGCGTCACCAGAACCACAGACTTTATAAAGAGACATTTCTGGTGGCCGTCCATTACTGAAGACGTTAAGGAGTTCGTCCTGGCATGTACCGTCTGTGCTCGGAGTAAGGCGTCTCATCGTCCGTCTGCGGGGCTGTTACGTCCTCTGTCGACACCAAGACGTCCATGGTCGCATGTGGCGTTGGATTTCGTCACAGGATTACCAGTCTCCGAAGGTAACACAGTGGTACTTACTATTGTTGATCAAGTCTGCTCACTTTATTGCTCTTCCCAAACTGCCCTCTGCTTCTGAGACTGCCGAACTTATGACAGTGCATGTCTTCAGGTTGCATGGCATTCCTCTAGATATTGTTTCCGACCGAGGACCCCAGTTTACGTCTCAAGTGTGGAGCGCTTTTTGTCGAGCTTTGAGGGCCCAGGTCAGCCTTTCGTCCGGGTACCACCCGCAAACCAACGGACAGACGGAAAGGGCGAATCAGGACTTGGAGACCATGCTTCGTTGTGTGTGAGCAGAGGCCGAACAGCTGGAGCCAACATCTGGCTTGCGTGGAGTACGCACATAACTCACTCACCTCATCGGCCACAGGTATGGCTCCGTTTATGTGTTCGTTGGGCTACTTACCTCCGTTGTTTCCTAGTCAGGAGGAGGAGATTGCAGTACCCTCTGTCCAAAGCCACTTGCGGCGGATTCGCAGGACATGGAGGGAGGCTCGTGCTGCCTTATTAAGGACTAAGGAATGCAACCAGAAAATGGCAGATCGACGGAGGATGCAGGCTCCGGTGTATGTTCCAGGTCAGAAGGTTTGGTTAAATTCAAAAGACATTCCTCTAAGTGTTGCTTCCAAGAAACTGGCTCCTCGATTTATCGGCCCATACGAGGTCAAAAAGGTCATTAATCCCTCTGCTATCCGTCTCAGACTTCCCCCGGCTCTCAGAATTCATCCCACGTTTCACGTCTCACAGCTCAAGCCGTTTGTGACCAGTGATATGAGCCCTCCGGCCGTCGCCCCTCCACCCCCCCCGGCTCATCGACGGCCATCCGGCCTTTACTGTCAACAAAATTATGGACGTTCGACGGAGAGGCCAGGGGTTCCAGTTTCTGGTGGACTGGGTGGGGTACGGTCCGGAGGAAAGGAGCTGGATTTCCAGAGCTCTCATTCTGGATCATTCAGTTATCAGGGATTTTTATCGTGCCAACCCGGGTAAACCTGGAGGACCGCCAGGAGGCGGTCGTTGAGGGGGGGTACTGTCATGTTTGGGGTTCCACGTGCAGTTTTGTTGTTTGTTTCCCTGTCTGTCAGTTCCCTCGTGTCTCCCTTCCCTCACTAATCATATCATTAGGTTCAGCTGCGGTCACAGGTGTGTCCACTCATGATCAACTGGCTATTTAGGCTGGCTCCTTCCAGGAAGCCAGCGCCAGATTATTGTTTCATCTCCATGGGTTTTTACCTCAGTGTCAGCTCTCGCTCTTCTAGTTATCTTGGATACTTGTGTTTATTCGTTATTGTTAACCTCTCGTGTTTTCTCCCTCTCTGTAGTTCCTGTTCCCATCCTTCCTGCGACTCCGTCTTCCCTGTGTCGTCTCGTGTGTCCGATCTGGCTCCTCGTCACGCGTGTTTGGGTTTAGGGTTTTTAGGGTTCACTAGAGTCACATTTATTATTGTGTTGCACAATTATTTCACCCCGAGTCACGTTTCTAATAAATTGTTATTTGTAAACGTCCAACTGTCTCTGAGTCGTGCGATTGGTTCTAAAGATTTTCTGGAACACAACACTGAGCCAGGTCTACCAGGTTAGGTGTGTCCAGAGGGCAAACACCATTTTGGCAGACCCTCTTCACCCTCTCCACGCAGAGTTTCGGCCTTTACCATCAGGGAGAAGGTTTGCCTTCTCTAGGAAAGCAAAGTCAAACCGGTATATAAAATCATTTGTACCATTAGCCGTTAAATATTTGAACCAGCTCTAAACATTGCAATTTGTAACTTTCCAGGATGACATCTATGGGTTAATTGGGTAATTTATTTTCTTTTCTTCTCTTTGTATATGTCTTATTTTACTTATTGTTCATTTTATTTATGTGTTGGCTGTGCCAATGGCTGCTGTAAAACAAATTGTCCCCCGGGGATAATAAAGAATAATCAATCAATGGTCTTCTTTTGACGCCCTTTTAACAGACCTTGTACCAGGTCAACACACAGAGGGTCTAATACTCAATAAATCTGTATTAAGTATCTCCTTAATTGTGACATCTTCACAAGATGAAGCTCCTCATTTTGGTACAGGTGGCTGCTGCTCTGAAACAACTTTAATGTCATAAATATACAAAGTTATTCTAGTTAATGTACGATTGATGTATCTTCTCTTGCGACTTTAATCACTTAATTGTATGACTTTTTTGTAAATGTACGGCTTTATTCTTGTAAATTTATGAGTTTCTTCTCTTACAACTTAGTTCTTGTAAATTTCCGAGTTTTTTTTGTAGATTTGTAACTTTAATCACAAAATGAAATTTCAAAAGTTCCCCTTAATGTAGCCTTAATACTTCTTCATAGGCAGGTGATCATTCAGCTGTGAGTCTCGGAACAGAAAAATCAATCATTATAATTTTTGTCACGTCAATTTTCCTTTGTGAGTATTTATTTATATATCATGATTTCATGTAATAACAAAATACTTCACATGATGATGAATGGTAAATTATTGATTTTATTCGGTTGTTTGACAGAACAAGTGAACACAGGGATCTCATTTATGTCATTTGGCCCCGCCCAAGGGTGCAGTCGCCATGCTCACATACCAGGACATAATTCGTGGTAGACACAGGCCACAGCACCTACAGCTGTGACAAACTCTTGGAAGTCAACCTTCTTATCGCCGTTATGGTCCATGGTTTCGAACAGCTTGTCCATCCCTTGCTTGCACTTTGGGTCCTGTGCAAACCAACAAAAGAACAATCATATTAAAGCTATAATACAGTGTTTGCAGTGGGGAGCACTAAACAAGTTCAATGCCAAAATTGTAGACTTTTAAAATCAAAAAGAAGTTTTTTTTGTAATGTCACAGGTATGTATTTCTTATTCAAAAAACAGGTTAAATTTCATGTTGAGGCAGGAAGACATGCACAACATCAGCAGAAAATACAAATTCAAAGATGTGATGCCAACGCCCAAATAACTTAAGAAGAAACAAACATGGAAGAGACAGAACATTTCTAGAGGTCCTTAAAGTTTGATCCTTATAAACACCAATCTGACAATGAATACAAAAAAATTAGACAGAAAATATTATATTCTTTTGGTTCTGATGTTGTTGGTTTTTTTTAAGTACCTTTAGCGTCTTTTAAAATTCAGCACACATTCCTGAGAAGCTGCATTTACTAAATAAGTTAAAAATTTCCAAAGTAATCATGTCTGATTGTTATCACCTCAGTCTGAACAGTAGTTTATCTGTCGAGGCGTGTACTGTACCTGCAGTTCAGGCATCTCATTCTGGATCAAATTCTTGAGCTCGTTGTTGTTTAAGGTCTTCTTACAGCCCTCAGCTCCAGCATATTTATTGAAGGTCGAAACCAGGATGCAAACGGCTGCTTTCAGGTTTGTCATGGCTGGTTGGTCTGACATGGTTAAGAGGAGAAGAGAGGACAAACACGAGTCGACGGAGCTGCAGATGGAGTGGAAGGCGAAGTGGAAGGCGGAGGCAGGCAGCTCTCTTTATACCTGACGAGAAAACCAGTGTGGGAACAACCCAAGACCGACAACTCCCTGTGTGCATGTTACATAATAAGTGAGGAGTAAACCTGTTTATGGGCGGGGACTGTTTATATACACTCTGATATGTGCTCTTTTGTTTAAGAAAACCAGTACGCTCACTTTGGCAGGGTGCAAAAACAGTCAGTCAGTGAAGTACCTGGGCACTATACTGGATGATAAACTGACCTTTGAGGCCAACACAGATAGGATCTGTAAAAAGGTCAATCAGAGACTGTTTTATTTAAGGAAGCTGAGGAGTTTTAATGTTGAAAGTTCACTTATGAAAATGTTTTTGTCATCATTTGTCGAGTCTATTCTCACATTTTCAATGATATGCTGGTTCGGTAATCTTAATTTGATTAACAGAAATAGGCTGGGAAGCATTGTTAAACAGTGCCGAAAGATCATCGGTGTCATTCTTGATGATCTGAGCCAGGTCTACCAGGTTAGGTGTGTCCGGAGGGCAAACGCCATTTTGGCAGACCCTCTTCACCCTCTCCACGCAGAGTTTCGGCCTTTACCATCAGGGAGAAGGTTTGCCTTCTCTAGGTAAGCAAAGTCAAACCGGTATATAAAATCATTTGTACCATTAGAAGTTAAATATTTGAACCAGCTCTAAACATTGCAATTTGTAACTTTCCAGGATGACATCTATGGGTTAATTGGGTAATTTCTTTTATTTTTCTTCTCTTTGTATATGTCTTATTTTATTTATTGTTCATTGTATTTATGTGTTGGCTGTGCCAATGGCTGCTGTAAAACAAATTGTCCCCCGGGGATAATAAAGAATAATCAATCAATGGTCTTCTTTTGACGCCCTTTTAACAGACCTTGTACCAGGTCAACACACAGAGGGTCTAATACTCAATAAATCTGTATTAAGTATCTCCTTAATTGTGACATCTTTTCTAAAGTACCTTCACAAGATGAAGCTCCTCATTTTGGTACAGGTGGCTGCTGCTCTGAAACAACTTTAATGTCATAAATATACAAATTGATTCTAGTTAATGTACGATCGATGTATCTTCTCTTGCGACTTTAATCACTTAATTGTATGACTTTTTTGTAAATGTACAGCTTTATTCTTGTAAATTTATGAGTTTCTTCTCTTACAACTTAGTTCTGGTAAATTTTCGAGTTTTTTTTTTGTAGATTTGTAACTTTAATCACAAAATGAAATTTCAAAAGTTCCCCTTAATGTAGCCTTAATACTTCTTCATAGGCAGGTGATCAGTCAGCTGTGAGTCTCGGAATAGAAAAATCAATCATTATAATTTTTGTCACGTCAATTTTCCTTTGTGAGTATTTATTTATATATCATGATTTCATGTAATAACAAAATACTTCACATGATGATGAATGGTAAATTATTGATTTTATTCGGTTGTTTGACAGAACAAGTGAACACAGGGATCTCATTTATGTCATTTGGCCCCGCCCAAGGGTGCAGTCGCCATGCTCACATACTAGGACATAATTCGTGGTAGACACAGGCCACAGCACCTACAGCTGTGACAAACTCTTGGAAGTCAACCTTCTTATCGCCGTTTTGGTCCATGGTTTTGAACAGCTTGTCCATCCCTTGCTTGCACTTTGGGTCCTGTGCAAACCAACAAAAGAACAATCATATTAAAGCTATAATACAGTGTTTGCAGTGGGGAGCACTAAACAAGTTCAATGCCAAAATTGTAGACTTTTAAAATCAAAAAGAAGTTTTCTTTGTAATGTCACAGGTATGTATTTCTTATTCAAAAAACAGGTTAAATTTCATGTTGAGGCAGGAAGACATGCACAACATCAGCAGAAAATACAAATTCAAAGATGTGATGCCAACGGCCAAATAACTTAAGAAGAAACAAACATGGAAGAGACAGAACATTTCTAGAAAGTTTGATCCTTATAAACACCAATCTGACAATGAATAGAAAAAAATTAGACAGAAAATATTATATTCTTTTGGTTCTGATGTTGTTGGGTTTTTTTAAGTACCTTTAGCGTCTTTTAAAATTCAGCACACATTCCTGAGAAGCTGCATTTACTAAATAAGTTAAAACTTTCCAAAGTAATCATGTCTGATTGTTATCACCTCAGTCTGAACAGTAATTTATCTGTCAAGGCGTGTACTGTACCTGCAGTTCAGGCATCTCATTCTGGATCAAATTCTTGAGCTCGTTGTTGTTTAAGGTCTTCTTACAGCCCTCAGCTCCAGCATATTTATTGAAGGTCGAAACCAGGATGCAAACGGCTGCTTTCAGGTTCGTCATGGCTGATGGGTCTGACATGGTTAAGAGGAGAAGAGAGGACAAACACGAGTCGACGGAGCTGCAGATGGAGTGGAAGGCGAAGTGGAAGGCGGAGGCAGGCAGCTTTCTTTATACCTGACGAGAAAACCAGTGTGGGAACAACCCAAGACCGACAACTCCCTGTGTGCATGTTACATAATAAGTGAGGAGTAAACCTGTTTATGGGCGGGGACTGTTTTTATACACTCTGATATGTGCTCTTTTGTTTAAGAAAACCAGTATGCTCACTTTGCCGGTCTTTCATAA
This sequence comes from Symphodus melops, assembly GCF_947650265.1. Lineage (NCBI taxonomy): Eukaryota > Metazoa > Chordata > Actinopteri > Labriformes > Labridae > Symphodus > Symphodus melops. The sequence goes on along the minus strand of NC_136710.1, from coordinate 18,723,937 downwards.
ATTGTCTGCAACATGTGCGCCATCACCAGCCTCTGTGGTCGGTGCAAACGGCATCTTTAAATCTAAATGAATTAACTAGTTACTGGCCAGATTCAATAACGGATTAAAGCTGACGTTTAAAAGCACCTGTTACTCTTTACTTTATTTGAAACCGTCGATGACAAGCGGGTGAGGTTATGCTAGCACAGAAACATCCTGGGAGAAAGAAACACTGAAAGTGGTCAACAGTGTAAACAACAACATGCTTCTGCTTAACTTCAAATTCTCAGACTCTCCTTGAGTTGACTGTAAATTAGATGAGACAGCATTTCCAGTATGGAGGCTGCCGCAAACGGGACTCCAAAGCCCCCTGCAGTAAAAAAAATGGGTGACGTCACTCAGTGCTTTTTTGTTATTGAAAGTCAAAGGAGGACATACTGGCTGCTGCATTGTTGTGAGAGCCAGTTTCCTTAATGATAGATTAAGGTAATCTCTGAATTGAATTCATCTTACAGATTGGTCCTTTAAGGAATTGGAAGATCCTTCATCATCCGAAAGAGGGGAAAGGATTCCTGGGTTCGTCGTGGAGAGAGGAGCAGGGATGTGAAAAGTTTCATTTATTTCATTTATTTATTTATTTGAACAGGGGCAGTGTACAATACACATTAACCTCAGAAAGGAAAGATGCATTGTACCAGGTTGTAGCACTTGTGCTAATTTCCCCCTGCAGTCCCTGGGCAGGCTGTTGTTAACATACAAAGTATGTTCACTCCAAAGGCTTACATTGCATAAAGTTAGCTCCTCCACCGGCTGACGCAAACCTCCTGTCCCCACCCTGCTGGACCGACCATCGGACCCTGGGGGGGAAAGGGCCTTCTTCATTGCTCCCACCCTCTGGACCTCACTTTACCAAAAAACCTCAGGATCCTCCCTCACTCTCCACCTTTCAGAAATCTCTATAAGCTCCTCAACATCGCCTATGCCCACTAACAAACTCTCTTCTCACCCTCCATGTGTTACATGATGTCTTAGTTAATTTGTTGTTATTCTTTGTGAAGTGTCTGTGAGTAGTTAGAAAGGTCTTGTGCATCATTATGATTATTATTATTATTATAGTGCTAGGTGGGTGATTTCTGTACGAGTCTGCTGGCTTTGAAGAGAGCAGTGCAATGACGCTTTCAAACTTTCAAAATTATCAAAACCCGGAGGGTAGGGAGGCTATCTTAGATATGAAAAAAACAAAAGCACACAAACTACTTCTGTAAAAAGGTAATGAACCTTCCCACCTGCACAAACATGCACATAGGTGGAGTCCTGGCAGACAACAAGGATGCCGATAGCGAGCCAACTGTTTGTGTTTTCCTTTGAATGTTGCCGATACCAACTTCAACAATAATGTCTTTCTCTCTCTGTAAGGAACCGCCCTGTCATGTTGTCAAACACTAGAAGCCTGACAGTTATTGAAACACAGCCCTCTAGTGGATGTTACTATACTACTATTCCATTGCAGCCTTGACGGCACTTCACAGGTGACGAAATCTACAGGAGTCATTGTAACAGTCGACCCTGAAACACAAAAGGCCCAGTCGCCCAGATTATACATTATACATGGATTCAAAGTATCTCATAGATTCAATGGTAAATGAGCGTGTGTATTTTTCACTTTCACACTGCAGGTCACACGTTCACAAACTGATGGCAGAGGCTGCTGTGCAAAGTGTCCGTCAGACGTAACTAATACCATTCATACTCCGTCGACGGAGCAGAAGGAGCGACTTCAGGTGAAAAAGAATTTCCCCTCTGGGACAATAAAGTCTAAAGTCTAAGTCTAAGGTTCAAGTGCCTTGCCGAAGAACGCATGGGGCATGAGGCTGCAGGAGCTTGGGATGGAACCCACAACCTTCATGTAGAGAGTTGACTGACTCTACCTGAGCCAATGAGCCACAGCCGCCCCAGATTACGGCTTTACGTAATCATGGCAGCTTAGTTTACAAGACCGGCAGACGCAGGTCCATGTTCGCACATCAAAGAACACAGAGAGCATGCTAACATGCCAAGGGCTTGATCTGTATATATAGTGATAAGAATTACAAGGTTAGGTAAACACTCAATGAAATAAATAAATAGTTTAATACAGAAATTAATTATTAGCCTACATATTCTTTACACCATTGCCTTTGCTTTTGTGTGGTTTCAGTCAACGATACTGAATGAGGGAGGAACACACTTAGCAAGCCTTCAATCATCACGTTAATTGAATCAGGTTAAAGGTGTGGCTCTGATTATTTGAACCACATATAGCTCGAGTTAAACCTTGACAGAGTAGTATGGCTGTGCACGAGGAACTCCTAGATCCTCTGAAACAATCGATTTCACGCAACATCATTTCATTTTGTTTATTAGTCTTTTAAACTCCCACAACAGTGTGTGTAAATCTTCCATCACGTTGTGTAAGTAACAATAAACTTCACAGGCAAGTAAAAGGTAAGTTAATCATTTAATTCAGGTGGTAAACAAAACAGTCATCACAGGTACTTTATCTCTTCGTTGGCGCCACTTGTCCCCACCTTGGGGTGTGCTCACTTGGAACAGCGGTCATGGCAGGCGCAGGTTAGAGCAGCTACCACCACAACAAATTCACTGAAGTCCACCTCGGAGTCCCCGTTAAAATCCAGACCTTGGATCAGCTTGTCCACCTCACCTTGGTTCTTCGCTGCCTGCACACGACAACAAAACTTTGTTTTAACTCTTTCAGTAGCCCAATGGTGAATGCTCGTTTTGTCTCTTTTTCCGCTATATTTATAGAGACTCAGTTTTATTTAAGCCTTTGTTTTCAGAAATTGCTGCAACTTAATTTACAGGTGGACAAAACAACATACTCACTCATAGTGCTTCATTTAAAATAAAGTTGATTACATAAGTTCTACCTTCACGTTGTGGTTATTTATATTATTAATTGTGAGGTTCACCAAAGTGCGGTATTGGGAGGTTTGTTGTTTATTCAGTACATTAAAGGTGACATCGTCTCCTTTGTTTCAACCAGTTCAGCTCTTCAACATGTGTGTGAAGTGTGTTGTTGTAAATCCACTCTGATCCTGTATTTGATCATGTCTATAAACATCTCCAAACGGCCTGTTTAAGCACACATTTTCTGAAAAGTGGAGCCGGCAGAAGACGGAGAGGATGGACTTTTATCATCATTAGGGGGTATATAGACAGACTAGAGACACGTGTGAGTGTTGGAGAAACATGGTGAAGTGAATTTTACAGAATATGTGACCTTTAATAATATCTGTGGCGCCGCTGTACGAGAAAGACAATTTTATTTGCAGATGACACAATATTTTTTCCTATTGGAACAACTTTAAAACACTTTTGGCTGCAGTAGGGAAGGAACTGAACCTAAGCAAAACTAAATGTATAATATTCTGGATCAGATCAAGAAACTTAAAATCAGACAGTGTGTTCAATGCCCGGGAGTAAACCCAGCAGCAGAAGCCAAGACTCTAAAGTTGACCTAGAACTAGTACCACCCGACGTCCCTGACGCCCAGCCACCACCATCGGACTGTGCTTTCCCTACAACCACCACCTTCACTCACAGCCTGCTCCAACATCCACCCCAGCAGCAGGAAATATTAATAATAATTATTGGAATTATTATTGGAAAAAAATTAAGTGATGTTTTGATGTTTATACGGCCCCATCTGTCAGTCATCCTGAATGTTCTCCCCCGTATAGCGGCCCTCTCCTAAACGTGTCCATACCTTGAGCAGGCCCGGCATCTCCTTCTCCAGCAAAGTCTTGACCTCAGCTTTGCTTAGCGTATCCTTACGGCCCTCAGCACCAGCATAGGTGTCGAAGGTCTTCATCAAGAGGGCCATGGCTGTCTCCAGATTGGACATGATTGCAGCTTTGAAGGTGGCTGATTGTGAAGAGGTACTTGGACGACCGACACGGATGAACAGAGCTATAGGTGGAGAGGAAGACGAGGCAGGTGACTCTTTTTATACCATCGGGACAAAAGGGTTGGGAGAAAGCGTAAGCGGTGGCTACACCTGTGTCAACATGACCTTTGCACTGCATCGCCCATTGTAAATTTTTACAACATAATCCATATAGAGGGCATGCTTGTTGATTTAGGAGGAGGTCTTTTTGTTATCTTTAACACAAAAGGCCAATTCAAAAAGCGAATGCAAATGTCTAAAACCTGTTTGACTTTAATGCAGCTGGTAGGTTAAGTTTAAATCAACAACTCCTTTGTAGCTCTTCTCTTCCTGTAAAAGACTCAAGAAAGAAACTTTGTACTGAGAGAGAGGGGAATTAAATGAAGGGGGGGGGGCGGTTTTAAACACAGGCCGCCCTCATGGACGACCACGGCCTTTATACATGGCGCACTCACACACTAACTCGGAAAACGTCTCCACAGAGACAGTGTTAATGTGTCCGAGAGCATCAGAATAGTGTGGTTTACACCTTCAGCAGGTCATTTTATTGGGACACATGTCGTCTTGTAATGTAGGTGAAGGACGCTTTCTGCAGCCTGAAGCACTCTTTATTCAACTGCCTGACTCACTCAGCTCCCATCAGTCTAGTATTAGATCATGTATGAGTCATATTTTAAGAGTTAGACAAACCAACAGAGGAATGAATCATTAAAAGAAACGTAGTTAGAAAGAGTACTATCTTGTGTACGTGCAATAAATTAAGCAAACATTTCACAACCAGGACGATGTTTGCTGAGAGGGCGAGGAGGAAGACAGAGTTTGTGACACATTTTAACAGAGTTGCTGCACACTTTTAAAACTCAGATTGAAAGACTCTCAAAATGTAACACAGTTGAATAAGTAGCATAAAAGAAAGGATGTGCATGATTCTACACAGAAGGACGGCAGAAATCCAGTCTCTCCTGTTTGAATGTGTCTCTGAGTCCTGACTCTACGAGGAGCTCGAGCTGCGCTGGCTCTGTTGTTGTCTGAGTCGTGTTTACATGGACGGGACGGTTGGCTCCTCCCCTTAAGTATAAAGGCTGCATTCAGCTTTCCTTTTGCAGGTGGAGCCTTTGCATGTGTGTGAGAGATGCGTGGGGATGGGTTACTTTTCAAATCTTGCTCGCTTTGCAGAATTACAAACTCTGCCTTTGACGCAGGTGAAGCATATTGACCAATTTAACTATTGCATGAATGACGTCGTGTGCAGAACCCACAGCATCTTCCGCCCCTCTGACTACCTCTGAGGGGAAAACTTGACCATGCGCTCTGGTTGAAATGAGGCCACCGCTGCATCCTGTTTAGATCTGAGATTACAGACGTGCGTTCCAGCATGAGCTGATGATGCAGCAGAGATGTGAGACTGTACTTTTAAAAACTTTTATAGCGTTGGTGCTTATTCGACTGATTCGACATGCAGGACTCGAGGCTCCCTACTTTCAAATCATTTACACATCTTTCAGGTTCGCCACTTGAAGAACAAATGTCCATAAACTTGCTTAACTTCAACTTCATCTCTCCAAGGTTTGTGAACATAAACATAATACTCAGACAAATATATATATTTTTTAACCAGGCTGTAAAAAATGGCTTTTTTTAAATGGGGTGTGTCCATATGTGACTTCCAGTGCTTCTGCAGCCAGTCTCAAGCAGACACTCAAAGAACTGCAGTTTTTTTTTTTTTTTTTTTTATATCATTAGGCTTCATCTTTCAACACCGCAGGTTGCTGTTTGGATTAAAGACATTTAAAGGCTTTCGGAAATACTGTGACTCACAGTTTCAGAAAAAGGGAACCGGAAAACAAAGTGCAGATAGAAAAAAACAAAAAAACGAAACCCTAAAAGATTTATTAAATGAAAGTCAAAAACATATCAAATAATAATTTAATAATAATAATAATAATAAAAATTGTAATATGACGACTCACACCTAACATGGACACTGAGGGAAGAACACTGAGATTAAATAGACAGGAGTAATCAAACAGGTGAGACGAGTTACACAGGTGAAGACAATCAGCGCGATCAGACCATCAAACACAAAACGAGAAACAGGAGAACTACAACATGAACCAGGGGACACAAATGAGACTGATACAGAGGGACACAAGAATACAAAATAACAGGAAACACTTAAAATGAATCTCGGAAAACAGACCTGGGAAACACCAGGATCAGAAATTACCAAACAAAACAGGAAACATTAACACACCGGGAAACGTGCAACATAGGGAACATGAGCACTAAAACAGTACAAAGAAATCTAAACTCTGAACTACAAACTAAAACAGACCAAATCAGGACTCTGTGTACAACAATCAGAACTTCACTGACTCCTCTTGCTCTCCTTCTTTCCTTTGTTGGCTTTTAGAAATGAACAAACACAGATTCCTCAACAGTTGTTTTACTCGTTGTAGCTCGGCTGTAGTTGCCTCATGACATTCAGCTACTTCATCTGCCCACACCCGCTGACGTTTTGACATGATCTAAAGCAGCCTTGTTAAGCTAATGACAGTGTGCAACAAGCACGAGCAGCTGTCAACAAAGTTCAAAGTTTAGAGTCAGAGTAGCTGTAGCGCAAAGAGCCCACGGGATGAAATGCAGGACCGGGGGATGAGTTTACACGTTCGGCGTGACGATGTTTAACGCTACCGAGAAACTATGTCACCCCAGTTAGCCGCTCGTTAGCAGCCGCCTTTTATATCAGGAGACAAACGCTTCAAAATTCACAATTGGGACCAGATGAATTTGATGTTGTAGAAAAAAAAAACATGTTTTTTTTAGGCATGATGTCATTCCCTTTAAGTGAGTTGATTTGATGTTTAATGTTAGTAAAACGCCGTCTTAGCAAAGTACTCGTCCAGGTTAGAGTAAGAAGACATGTCAGCTGCTTTTCATCAGTTCGGTTTGTTTCCTCAGATTAAAACGCTCACAACAAGCACAGAAGCTAATCTTAACCGTCGAAGGCGCTTTTTCCATTTCCTGCCACTGACCTATTATGCAGGGGGCCTAAAGACACCACAGTTTCCACCCTGCGTCCTCTACGCATACAGATGTCATTGTGAAACCTGCAGCATGTACTTCAAAATCAGTACCACACAAAGAATAACCCCCAGAGTAGCCTGCGGTATTAAAAAGACAGGACAAAGTTAAAGCAGCTCATTTCAGTCTCATCGTTGGAAACATCATTGTTGTCAATGAAAAAAAAAACACAAAGATGTCGATGAGGAAGTTTTTATAAAATATTTACAATTACATGAAAGCGAGTTCATTTACATTATGTACATGTTGAAGAGCAGGAAAAAGAAAATACTGTCATCCTCAGCCGCTGTCTTTGTCCTGCACACGCTGAAAGTAGTCGCAGGATTCATACACTGGAACCTGACACTGAAAGAGAAGGAGATAAAAGCAGTGTTTACAAGCATGCATGATACAGTTTGAACGTGGCAGGATATCGATCTGTAGGTTTGACATTCACAAAGACGACCTTTGAGAAGGCGTGAGTAATAGGCACAATTAGTCAGACACAGGATGTCTGTTATATTTCACAATATGTCTTAATACTGGAAGTTTCTCCTTTAAGTACGAATGTAGAAGAAGAAACTTGGAAATGATTTCTCAATTTTGAGTAGACTTTAAAAAAAAAACCCAAAAAATAACAAGTAGAAACCTCAAACTCTGTTTTGCAACCATCAGCGTGGTTGCCGTTGCTTCACGTGAACAACCCGAGACAGCAGCACAAGAACTAATTCATCTGTTAGGACAAGCGAGGGTCCAACATCTGGTCTGGAGTCAAATCAGCCAAAGATTCAAAATCCTTTCATTGAGTAATGAAAGTTTAACATTTATTCAAAAGCTATTCCATTTCTTACCAGTTGAAATATAATTGAAGAAGATTTAAACGTGTCACCCATGACGTCTCACACTTCAGCTCACACACAGTACATAACAAAACCGTCTTTAAAGCACAGCCAGGCGTCTGAGTTATATCATATTTGTTTCTTCTTCACGTTTTAAAAGTAGATCAGACTAAAAACTAAACTCTTTCAAGAATACCTACGACCGTAATGATGATGACGACGGCCCCGATATTATTCATGATGATGATGATGGTTTTGTTTGATAACGACGACTTTGGTTTTTTTTTATTGCTAAGTATTTTAACATATAGAGGGAAGATGAAGTCTTTGTGTGTTGGTGCAAAAACAGTAAACAACTTAAATATAAAATAGAATAATGAGATGGTTTTCTGGTTGGAGCTCTTGTGTCTGTCAGCCCGTGTGTCCAATGGGACTTCAAGCTGTTCTACATCCTTGCTTGTGTTGCTCTTACTCTCTGGTGTACAGGACAGGACGTCGCTTTGGATAAAAGTGTCTGCTAAGTGAATTGTAGAATTAGATTAGATAGACTCACCCACTGAGAAGAGCCTCTGGAGGAGCTGGTGCTGTGTTTGTCCATTTCTGCCACGTCAGAGTCGATGTGAGGAACCTCGTAGATCACCATGGCGGCTCTCGCTGAACCAAAGAGCGTCACACAAACACAGAATATGTCAACTTTTAGAATTTCTGCATTTAACCGTTACTCTCTAAGTTACACGTTTCTGTTGGTCTAGTCCAGGGGTGTCCAAAGTGCGGCCCGGGGGCCATTTGTGGCCCTTGAGTGGATTTTTTGTGGCTCTTGACTTCAAATCGAAGAATCAGAAGATTTTGGCCCCAGGCCTCATCAGATGGCATATTTCGTTCTTTTTTTCTTTTTCATGTTAGCGAGGGAGACCTATAAAAGCCTGACTATTCTTTCCAAAAAATTAGAACACAACAGTTTCCCACTGCAATTAGTTATTGTTTATTTACATTATTTTTTGAAGAGGTCAAAATACAAAAAGTTCCTTCCAATATTTAAAAAAAAAAATAACAACAATTTTGGCCCGCAAGAAAAAAAGTTTGGACACCACTGGTCTAGTCTCTACAACAAGTGTTACCACTGCTAGAACTCTGACTAAACTAATACTACATCTAACGTACCATTTATCGTACGCCAAACAAAAAACCCGATATCACAGTTTTAGGAGCTTCGGGATCCAGAAATTCCCCCGAGTTTATTGCTTTATTAACAAACATTCTGTTTGGACTGTGGCAGGAAATACTTATCTCATCAGTTAAATTAGAAAACATGTCGGTGACCCCTTTGCAACATACAATGTCTTATCATTTTAAACTGTCGTCCTCATGGTGTACCACAGGGCTCAACTCTCGGTCCCTTAGATTTCCCTCTAAAACTGAATCTTGGTCTCAACGCTGTTTGATCCTGTCGGTAAAACCACCGAATAGTTTCCTCTGCAGGCTTCACGAGTCAAACTTGATAGAGTCCAAATGTTTCCATGTAAATAATGTGTTCAGTGTACGCTTAACGTTTAACGCTTTCACTCCTGCACAAAACTGACGTTTTCAGGGTGAGCAGAATCAGTGAACACGGACAGTCACATCTGTCTTTATGTAATCTGTCGGTCAGTATGTTCTTCTCTGTTTTATATTGTTTATAATCGGATTCTGTTGAACTATAATATTAAAAAAGTCAGATTTTTTAATTTTAGTGCCAAATAGCGGAGGCTGTTACTTCCCCTGGAGACTCCCACACGACAGGCAGAGTTTCCCGCAGTGTGAACAACCAGATCAGGAGAAATTCAAGGGCAGTAAAAAAATCTACAGGAGTGTGTTTGAGAAAACGATATATACTGTAGTCTTAAAACATTTGGCTTCATCAGATTCTATTTACTGACAAAAGACTCAGTATATGAACAGCTTCACATTATTACGAGGGAGTTTTATTAAAAATGATTCCTCCACTGAGTGTTTTATGCTTAATGATAAAAAGAAAAAGACTTTTCCTTTTACCTTGTTTCCTTCGCAGAGCGTAGAAACAGAAAAGAGTGACGAGGAACAAAGGAGCGATTACAGCCAGAGAAATGATCACAGGAGTTTGGACGTGAGGACCTTCAGTCACGTCCGCTGAGAAAAACATGAAACACAAAAAGGAAATCAGGATTCAAACGTGTCGTGCAAAACTAACACAACAATAATTTTGTTTTTCAACTTACTGTTTTCTGCACATTTAGTGGAGTCTTCTCTGTCTGTAACTGTGATGACAGTACCCTTTCCTTGAACCACATATAAACTTGGTATCTCCACTGTCAAATTGCAGATGTATCTTCCTGAATCGGCTCTTGTGATATTCACAAAGGTGAAGTTGAAGCAGTCTGATCTTTTTTGCAGAGATCCTTGGGAATGATTCTTATAAAAAACCTCAGTTTTTAACTGTTTTATATCTTTCATCCAGGAAACTCTCGCTCTTTGAAACTCCCCTGTCCAGCAGCAGGTGATGTTCAGAGACTCCCCCTCCATGACAGAAACAACTGGAGTCTGTGTCACAACAACGGTGTCCGAAGAAACACCTGCAAAACAGACAGACAGAAACATTATGCAGCTGCTCATCACCACACTCAAGGCACATAAAGAAACTTTAAAATCATCCAATAATGCATCATTTAACAACTAAACACAGCAGTAAAGAGACGCACACATTAACAAAAGAATAGCTGCTCTTGCACATTAATCTGTACAGGTCAGAACACACTTTTGTAATCTGGAAATCACAAGTCAGCCGGTCCGGTTTATTTTGGGTGGACGATCCTATCATGTGGAAATAATGAGCAAATTAACCTGAACTCACAAATCACATTTTTAGGGATGAATTACAGAACACGAGAGAAAGAAAATACTACGGAGCACTTTGTGCACACAGGATATTTATTTGTTTACTTTTTGGGACTAAAATACAAAGAATTCAAAATAAAATGTCCAAAGTACTGACACGACTTTACATTTTATTTTGAGCATTTTAGCAAATTCTCCATGAATATGTGAACGAGATGACGTTTTTATTAACGTTCAGATTAACTTTCTAAGATGTTTGAAAAACAACCTTTTCAGTTTTGGTAAAATTTCAGTCTTTTTGTCACTTTTATGAATCGGAAATTGAGGAAATCCATGATTAAAATCTAGATATTCTAAATGTCGACATCAACACATAGAAAGAAAGTGTCTTTTGTTCATTTTAGTGGTTAAAATGATGTTTTTTTATTTTGTATTTTATGTTGGTTTAATACTCTGGTATAGGTTTCAGTGCTTCCTGTTTTATCTCCTCATTCGTGTCCTCGTGTTTTCTCTTGTGTGCTCTCTGTGTGTATTTTGTTTTCTCCCCGTGTTTTGGCTTTTATAGGCGGCTGTGTCTCAGTTGGTAACAGTCGTGGATCGACGTTGCTTCGTCTATATCATGTTAAAGTGTATAAATGGGATGAGTTACTTGTTTACACAGCAGCCTCGACCATCAGCGTGTGAATGTGACCTGTGGTGTAAAAGCACTTTGAGTACTCCGAAGACTATTAAAGACTAGTCTTGGTCTATGGTGGTCTTGACAACATTAATATTGACTAACCCCCTAGATCCAAAAAACACATTATTATAATTTTTTTTAGAATAATAGACATTTATAGAAAAGTGCACGAAATACAATTTGTTGCATCTCAATTCTTCTGGGACACGTTCATCAAATGTTCAAAATACTAAAACCTGTAAAAAGTACTTTAAATCTTAACATAATGTGCAGTAAATATTCTTTTATGAATTTATGCAAATATACAATACTTATTATTTTATATTAAACTCACAGGTAGTATTTGAACCAGACAATTCCCCCCTTTAATGACCATTTTATTTGGCAGTTGGTGCACACGCCACATCACATGTGCAGAGGCTGTAGACCTTGAAGTGGTCGGCCCGTGTTTGAATCTGACCTGTGTGGTTCTCTACTTGTTCTCTCTCAATCTATCTCTAAATAAAGGAATAAAAAGCCCCAGAAACACGACATGAACAGCAAGTGAGCGGAGATGACTTCTTTTTTAAATGAAGGCCGGTTTAGACTCCCGTACAACATCTAGTTTTAAAACCAAAGACTGAAACCATTCGAACATGTGGGTGAAAACAACAAAGTATTTAAACAGATCTGTAGACTTGATGTTGTTTACTTACTCCAAGACGAGAGGGGAAGGAAAGACGCCAGCAGCAGACCGCTGAGGAGGAACTTCATCTTTGCACTGATCCACCGACCGACTGACTGCTGACACTCGTCGTCACGCTAAGTCCTTCCCACAGCAGCACACACGAAATCACACTCAAGCACAGGGGGCATCTTTAGCTCCTCTCCTCTTCATGTTCTGCAGAAGGGTGTGAAAACCACATCATGTGTTCCTTCCTCCCGCTGAAACAGAGCAGCTTTTAAGTTCCTGTTTGTGAGATTCACACGTTAATATCTTCACCTTTCTCACAGTGCAGAGTCCTGTTGTTTTTGAACGTTTAACTATCAGGTGACTATTTCTTACACTGACATGAGTCCTTAAAAAAACCTGATAATCATTTATGAATATTTACAAACATGTGTAAACAGTTGTGCTGATGTCTAAATCTTTCTCTTGATATTGTTTGTTGTTGGTGCAGGAAGGAAACAGTGATTTTAAAAGTGAGGGTGTTGTCGGGGAAAGGGGAACCATCAACCCTCATTTCAGTCTTTATATTCTAATTAAAAATGAATGCATTTCTGCTAAATATTACAATAATATGCAAATATTTTAACATCAAGTTTGAGGATTTACATTGCACCACCACAAACTTCACGCCATCATCCCTTTTAACTCTTTTCTTGAACCATCATTGTTGAATTATGTGATTATTTAAGACTTCTTTAAAGCGTGTCCATGACTCAAATGATCAAGAACACAGCAGCTTTCACGTCTCACATCTGTTTTCAATGAGTCAACTCAAAACCAGTGTCAGAAAAAGGAAACACACACAGAGCCTTTTATTGATTACTGAAATAACTATTAGAAATCATTGAGGATTATTAACCATGCGTCAGCCTCAGCCGAGTGTTACAGTCAGTTAACATTACAGTGTTTTATTGCTTTATTCATTAAGATGGTGTCGACAGAAATGAGTCCAGAAAACTTGTAAAGCACAAAGTCCTGTCTGCGTCTGGCTGCAGTTCCACCTTCCTCCCTCCTCTCCCCGATGACGGCATCAAATTATAAATAAAAATAAAATGTTTCCGTATCTTGGCACCCAAACACTTTTCAAACAAGTATCATTAAGATAATAGTTTGATGGGGACGCTGATGACGCAGTGGCACTGTGCTTTTCATTATGTATTGAGGCCCAGCCCTCATGCGGGCGGCCCGGGTTCGGGTCCGGCCTGTGGTGGTCTCTCCTCACCTTCCTAACCTTTCCACTGTCCTCCACTATAATAAAGGCTATAAAACACCCAAAATAAAAAAATAAAATAATAATAATAGTTTGATATGAAAAAGCTGGTTGAATGAGCCAATGCATCACTTATATTCATGCATTCATTTAAATAGAGCATCCTTTACATTTAAAAGCAGTGAACAGCCTCAAATACATCTTTAGAAATTATGTTGTAAAATCAATTTAAAGTTTTCTTCTGTTGTCTATTCTACATCGTCATATTCTGCTCCTCTTCTCTTTCTTCTTCTTCTCCTTCTTCTTCTTCTTCTACTCTGTGTTCTATGGACAGTGCTGTTCTGGGATCTGAAACATGAAGGATTTATCAGAGAGTATTGCACCATCTAGCTGTCACATTCAGTACTACAGTAAGGTGAGAGTTGTACTGTACCTGGCGTCTGCTGCTGAGCTTTGCTTGCCCACCTGTGGATGCAGCAGAAGGTAATGATGAGAGCCAGGAGAGGCAGACACCTCAGGACTTGAAGCCACGCCCCCTCACTGTAAGAACCTGAAAGTCAACCAATAGAGATTAAGATCCAAGTTTACATGTCAACAATTTCATCCAAAAATGGCAACTTTTTAGGCTGTTCATGAAAAAGCTTTTCAAAAACAACTCTGTTCTTTGGTTCCAGTCAATATCCGTGCATGAGAGCTTATACTTATACTAGTGTGTATACTTTTTACATGTCCCGTCCTGCAGAGGATCAACAGCGTCTGTGTACGACTCCTCTTGTATATTTACTGTTATTTAGTATATACGTGTTTACCAGCCAATTAGACAGAGAAAGGAGGGTCATCCCTTTACCGTCTGAGAAAAATCAGACGACTAAATATTGTTGATAAATCATTGATGTGAATCAGAGGTGAATTCAGATGTTGGTATACTCTGTGGAGACTGAAAAATAACCTGCGTACACCCCACACTACACCACTGCTTATACTACAACAACAATGGTGGACTCTGTTTGTGCTGCTCACTGCTAGGCGACATTTACTTTACATTGAATGATGTTAAGATATTGACGCGCAAACCACGCCTTCAGTCACCTGACAATCCAACGAATAACAAGTCATCCCTCTCCACCCCGTTTGTCTCAGAGCTTCTCCCCCCCCCCACCCTCCTTCCTCATCCCTTCTTCTGGTTTGTCTAGTTCTAGGAACAGTCTGGACCATGATCCCCGCGGTCAGTCCATCGTCCCAGACCGGCAAGCTGACAACATCCTCTTCCATCATAATCATTATCTTAACATCCTCTCTTTGTATTGCATTTTTTAATTTTAGGCTTCAGACAAATACAGAGATACAGAGAGCTTTGCATTAATTATGCATAAATGGGGGCGTGGCTAATATGGCTGACAGGTCAACGAATCAGAGCCAGTCGTTTGGCTTCATAACACCAGTGGGTGACGTCACTGAGACTACATCCATGTTTCATGTAGTCCACGTTTACTGCTGTGAACAAAGTGTGTTTGATCGATGAGGGTTGATGACCTACCATCAATTGTGACATCTTTGTTTCCTGCATCTTTAGTTGAGACCTCTCTGTGTGTAACTGTGATGACAGTACCCTTTCCTTGAACCGCATATAGACTTGGTATCTCCACTGTCAAATTGCAGATGTATCTTCCTGAATCGGATCTTGTGATTTTCACAAAGGTCAAGTTGAGGCAGTCGGATCTTTTTTGCAGAGATCCTTGGGAAGGACTCTCATAAAAAACCTCAGTTTTTAACTGTTTTATATCTTTCATCCAGGAAACTCTCGCTCTTTGAAACTTCCCTGTCCAGCAGCAGCTGATGGTCAGAGGCTCCCGCTCCATGACGGAAACTTCTGGAGTCTGTGTCACGACAACAGTGTCCGATGAAACACCTGCAACACAGACAGACAGAAACATTATGCAGCTGCTCATCACCACAAAGCTCAGAAAAAACGTCAAAATCATCCGATAATGCATCATTTAACTTCTATCTTCTTTTGTCTGTTTACCAGACACATTTACTCAACTCAGTTAGTGTTGAATGTTTATTGATTGAATTTAATTTTTAGCTTGTTTCAGTAGTAGTTGTAGTTGTAACTTCTCCTGATTAAGGAACCAAATACACACACACACACACACACACACACGAGACGCTAACCTAACTATTCATTCAATGCATAAATCCAAACCAACCTTTACTCTCTGGCCTTTAAAATAACTGCAAATTCAGTATCATAAACATCCTTCTACTTCTGACTGGGAAGGTGCCACATGTGGTGTAAAAGTTCAGAAGAAAAGCTCAAGTCCATTTATCATGTGTATGACGGAAAAGAGCATCAGGGCTAAAGTGAGTCACTGAGGAGGACAGAGTCAGGTCAGAGGCAAATAAACAGGCTAAAGAAGGTATATGTTATTATCTTGATCCTATACATGCAGAGGACACAGAAAACATTATGGGATGTGTAGCGCCTGTTTGATTGTAATTAATACCAGTGGGTGATGTCACTGAGACTACATCCATGTTTCATGTAGTCCACGTTTACTGCTGTAAACAAAGTGTGTTTGATCGATGAGGGTTGATGACCTACCATCAACTGTGACGACGTCTGTGTTTCCTGTATAGTCAGATGAGTCTTCTTTGTCTATAACTGTGACGACAGTACCGTTTCCTTTAACCACATATAGACTTGGTATCTCCACTGACAAATTGCAGATGTATCTTCCTGAATCGGATCTTGTGATATTCACAAAGGTGAAGTTGAAGCAGTCAGATCTTTTTTGCAGAGATCCATGCGAAGGACTGTTAATAAAAAGCGTAGTGTTTAAGTGTTTTTTATCTTTCATCCAGGAAACTCTCGCTCTTAAAAACTCCCCTGTCCAGCAGCAGGTGATGGTCAGAGGCTCCCGCTCCATGACGGAAACATCTGGAGTCTGTGTAACAACAACGGTGTCCGATGAAACACCTGCAACACAGACAGACAGAAACATTAAATGGTAAATGGTAAATGGACTTGAGCTTGTATAGCGCTTTTCTAGTCTTTCGACTACTCAAAGCGCTTTTACACCTACCCATCACATCTACCCATCACACCCATTCACACTGATGGGCTGGATATGTGGCCCATCCAGTATCTAACCATTCACGCCACATTCATGCGCCCCAGACGCAGCAGGGGGAGCAATTTGGGGTTAAGTGTCTTGCCCAAGGACACATCGGACATGTTGCTCGCAGGAGCTGGGGATCGAACCCTCAACCTTCCGATTGAGGGGCGACGACTCTACCAACTGAGCCACAGCCGCCCATTATGCAGCTGCTCATCACCACAAAGCACAAAAAAACGTCAAAATCATCCAATAATGCATCATTTAACTTCTATCTTCTTTCGTCTGTTTATCAGACACATTTACTCAACTCAGTTAGTGTTGAATGGTTATTGATTGCATTTAATTTTTAGCTTGTTTCAGTAGTAGTTGTGGTTGTAACTTCTCCTGATTCAGGAACCAAATACACACACACACACACACACACACACACACACACACACACACACACACACACACATACACACGAGACGCTAACCTAACTATTCATTCAACGCATAAATCCAAACCAACCTTTACTCTCTGGCCTTTAAAATAACAGCAAATTCAGTATCATAAACATCCTTCTACTTCTGAATATTCTGCTTTTGCATGTTATAATTAATTTCCTTTAGTTGAATTTCGTTGGCTGTTCTCCGTTTGCTCTGACGATCGAGGCTCGTCTGGTTATAATCTGAGTTTCTGTCTTTTCTTCATCTGTCAAAGCGATTTGTAAACACCAGGTTATTATTGTTCTACTTATATATCTCTGAACATATAAATATTTATTGAAGATGTGAAACTCAGCTATCAGCCTGTGTTTGAGTCCTTTGAACAGAAACATTGACTTGGTAAAATTAAACTGTAACAAACACTTTATAAGCTTATTATTTCACATTAAGGCGTTGTTTGCTTACCGTGAGTTGAGCAGACACATAGACTCAAAATTAGCAGACAGTTCAAGAGAGGCCTCATGTTTCACACTTCTGAATACGGAAACTGGTCTCTGTAATGCCAAGTCCCTCGCTGCAGGCACGTCTATCACAACGTATCACGGAGTTTCTCACAAACGTCTTTGATTGTGAGAAACCCCACCCCACAAAAACAAAAAAAACAGTGCAAATATAATTCCCTCCCCTCGAGATTAGCAGGAAAGAAGTGGTTTAGTGGCTATAGTCAGGCTTCTATCACCTGAAGAACATATCAAGAATGAAAGGACTTATGTCCCTGCAGGACCTCAAAAAACGTGTCCATGCTTTTATCTTCAGTCGACTTGATAACTGCCTAAAACACCAGAAGGCTGCAGAGTCCAGGAGACCAGGAAAGTGGATCACATCAGTCCAGTTCTGAGGTCTTCACACTGGCTGCCAGTCTGTCAGAGAACAGATTGTAAAATCCTGCTGCTGGTTTATAAAGCGCTGAATGGTTTAGGGCCAAAATACCTGAGTGACCTCCTGATAAACTACGAACCGTCCCGCGTGATGTTAGCGGTGAAACGCTCCTGACGGTCAGACGCTGAGTCAAATATCAAAGCCAGTGCTCCTCCACTCATCACCATCAACTTTAACTTTATTGTCTCACATAGGGAGAGATTTGTTCTGGGCTCTTCGACCACGCTGCAGCCATAAATAAGACAACAATCAACATGATTCAACGTGATTTTATAACTATGAACGTCATCAAATAGTTTGTGATAAGATTAAGAAGATATCAGGTTCTTTTCTTACTCTTATGAGACATCCAGATAATCAGTCAGTATGTTCTTCTTCTTCTCTCTAGTCTTGGACTCAAACAGCTTTTATACACGAGGGGAGGAGCCGGCCGTCCCGTCCATGTAAACACAGCTCTGACAACAACACAGCCAGCAGGACTCCAGCTTCTCCCTCACTGGAGACAGTCAGGACTCAGAGACACATTCACACAGGACAGACTGGACCTCTGCTGGATTTATGTGTAAAATGTTCTGCCTTTTAAATAACAGAGCAGAACGCCAAGGACAGATTATAATCCAGTGCCTATCTTTCTTATTTGTCAGTATTTAAAAGCTTCATGAAAAACACTCTGGACCTCTTACCAGCAGCTTATATCAGTCAAAAACAGTCAGCAGCGACGTGTGATGTTTACCTCCTATCATTTTTCCAATCAAATCAGTTTGGTTTTTAACTGCACGGGCAGGTTTCCAAACCGTGCTGTGATACCGGATTAGGCTCCTTCAGACTACCTGATAAAATCATAAACATACACCTCTAATCAACACCACAAACTCTCACAGAAATGTAACCGTTGTTGTAATCTGCTACATAGACTGTCGACATGTTTCAGGTCAGAGCATCAAAAAAAACACAGAGATATTTATGATATGTGAGGAGGCCTGTTTGAAGGTTGTGCACTCTGCTCTGGACTTTCCGTGTCATGATCGAGAATAACAGGAAGTGAGCCTCAACCACAAACCACCACACATGAAATCTTCACACTCAATGATGTGGTCTTTTTGCAGCCAGGGGTCTTGAACATGATATATATCTTGTTTGTGACATGTAGTGTTGAAAACATACGGTCGCTATTTCACGGACACACTTTTTAATTCTACCGGGTTTAGCTAAATGCTATATGTGATCGGAGGTGATCGTCCGTGGAGAAATGCCTCCTCAAAAATCTTCAGTATTAGCGCCTTGCAGAAAGGATGTGTGACACACACACACACACACACACACACACACACACACACAGGGACTCACAGGGACACACTCCAGCATCCTACCCACAATGCCCCAAAAGAGTACCAAAATTTCTCCATTATCTGATGATGCACATGGAGTGAGCTGCATCAACACTTTAGATTAGGGAACACCTATTAACCATTAATTACTTGCTTATTAGCATGCAAATCAGTAACATATTGGCTCTTAATTAGTCATTATTAAGTACTTATTAATTTCTTATTCTGCAATGGCCTTATTATACAACCAGTAAGCCATTAACTCAGAGTTGTGCCTCAGTAACCTCAGAATTATTGCTAATCAGTAATAAGTAAGGAAGTTGTTGTGTATGAATTACAATCTCAATATCCTTTCCTGGTAACACTTTATATTAAGGTACCCCTATGCACCATTATTAGCATGCACATTAGTAACATAGTGGCTCTTCTGGTGGAGTTATTGGATGATACCAACAGATAGCCTCTGCTATCATTGTGCACCATGGAAGCTTTTTTTGACATGTCAGCATGTTGTCATTTCTACTGGATAAATATGTTCCCTGTTTGTAATCCTTTGTGTTTTTGTTGGTTACTTCATCTGTGTCTCTTTTAAGGTCCGTCTTTTCCTGAACGTCCCTCAATGTCTCCTGCGTCTGTGTTTCCCTGATCTGTGTGTCTTTTATGGCCCCTCCCCTTAGATATATAGTCTCTGTTCCCTTCCTTCTGTGCCACTTTGTCTCGTCCTCCGTGTCAGCGTTGTTTTTTCTTCGTCTTGCCTTCTTTGATCGGACCTGTTTCTGGATAGATCGTCGTGCTTTCAGCCTCCTGATTCGGATCCCTCTGCTGATTGGATGGCCCGTGTGCCGACTTCTTGCCTGAATAAAGGAAACTGAACTTTGTCTCGTGTTTTTGAGTCTTGCGTTTGGGTCCATCATTTGGTTCAGTGTGACAGAACGAACTGGCACAGAGGGAAGGGAACACAGATATTATATATCTAAGGGGAGTGGCCATAATAGACAGGTGGATCAGATCAGGTAATCCCAGACACGGGAGACACTGAGGGACGCTCAGGAAAAGATGAACCTGAAAAGAACATTTTTATCCAGCAGACATGACACGCATCGGCTCTTTGTGCCCTTCATGGTTTGTATGAGTCACAGCTCCATTTTAATCTCACTGTTTCCTGCCGCCACTGTGACTCACATCTGCCCACTCGCACTTACACACCAAGACTTAAAAAAAAAGTCCTTAAAAAAACCTGATAATTATTTATGAATATTTACAAACATGTGTAAACAGTTTGAATGTGACTGTGCTGATGTCTAAATCATTCTCTTGATATTGTTTGTTGTTGGTGCAGGAAGGAAACAGTGATTTTAAAGTGAGGGAGTTGTCGTGGAAAGGGCAACCATCAACCCTGATTTTAGTCTTTATATTCTAATTAAAAATGAATGCATTTCTGCTAATTATCACAATAACCTGCAAACAAATAAACATCAAGTTTGAGGATTCACATTGCACCACCACAAACTTCACGCCATCATCCCTTTTAACTCTTTTCTTGAACCATAGTTGTTGAATTATGTGATTATTTAAGACTTCTTTAAAGCGTGTCCATGACTCAAATGATCAAGAACACAGCAGCTTTCACGTCTCACATCTGTTTTCAATGAGTCAACTCAAAACCAGTGTCAGAAAAAGGAAACACACACAGAGCCTTTTATTGATTACTGAAATAACTATTAGAAATCATTGAGGATTATTAACCATGCGTCAGCCTCAGCCGAGTGTCACAGTCAGTTAACATTACAGTGTTTTATTGCTTTATTCATTAAGATGGTGTCGACAGAAATGAGTCCAGAAAACTTGTAAAGCACAAAGTCCTGTCTGCGTCTGGCTGCAGTTCCACCTTCCTCCCTCCTCTCCCCGATGACGGCATCAAATTATAAATAAAAATAAAACGTTTCCGTATCTTGGCACCCAAACACTTTTCAAGCAAGTATCATAAGATAATAGTTTGATGGGGACGCTGATGACGCAGTGGCACGGTGCGTTTCATTATGTATTGAGGCCCAGTCCTCATGCGGGCGGCCCGGGTTCGTGTCCGGCCTGTGGTGGTCTCTCCTCACCTTCCTACCCTATCCACTGTCCTCCACTATAATAAAGGCTATAACACGCCCAAAATAAGTCTTTAAAAAAATAAAATAATAATAATAATAGTTTGATATGAAAAAGCTGGTTGAATGAGCCAATGCATCAATTATATTCATGCATTCATTTAAATTGAGCATCCTTTACATTTAAAAGCAGTGATCAGCCTCAAATACATTTTTAGAAATGATGTTGTTAAATCAATTTAAAGTTTTCTTCTGTTGTCTATTCTACATCGTCATATTCTGCTCCTCCTCCTCTTTCTTCTTCTTCTCTTTCTTCTTCTTCTTCTTCTCCTCCTTCTTCTTCTTCTTCTTCTTCTTCTTCTTCTTCTACTCTGTGTTCTATGGACAGTGTTTTTCTGGGATCTTCTGAAACATGAAGGATTTATCAGAGAGTATTGCACCATCTAGCTGTCACATTCAGTACTACAGTAAGGTGAGAGTTGTACTGTACCTGGCGTCTGCTGCTGAGCTTTGCTTGCCCACCTGTGGATGCAGCAGAAGGTAATGATGAGAGCCAGGAGAGGCAGACACCTCAGGACTTGAAGCCACGCCCCCTCACTGTAAGAACCTGAAAGTCAACCAATAGAGATTAAGATCCAAATTTGTCAACAATTTCCCTTCTTCTGGTTTGTCTAGTTCTAGGAACAGTCTGGACCGTGATCCCCACGGTCAGTCCATCGTCCCAGACCGGCAAGCTGACAACATCCTCTTCCATCATAATCATTATCTTAACATCCTCTCTTTGTACTGCATTTTTTAATTTTAGGCTTCAGAGAAATACAGAGATACAGAGAGCTTTGCATTAATTATGCATAAATGGGGGCGTGGCTAATATGGCTGACAGGTCAGCGAATCAGAGCCAATCGTTCGGCTTCATAACACCAGTGGGTGACGTCACTGAGACTACATCCATGTTTCATGTAGTCCACGTTTACTGCTGTGAACAAAGTGTGTTTGATCGATGAGGGTTGATGACCTACCATCAACTGTGACGTCATCTCTGTTTCCTTCATAGTCCAAATAGTCATAATGTCTGTAACTGTCTGTAACTGTGACGACAGTACCGTTTCCTTTAACCACATATAAACTTGGTATCTCCACTGTCAAATTGCAGATGTATCTTCCTGAATCGGCTCTTGTGATTTTCACAAAGGTGAAGTTGAAGCAGTCAGATCTTTTTTGCAGAGATCCTTGGGAATGACTGTTAATAAAAACCTCAGTTTTTAACTGTTTTTTATCTTTTATCCAGGAAACACTCGCTCTTAAAAACTCCCCTGTCCAGCAGCAGCTGATGGTCAGAGTCTCCCGCTCCATGACGAATGTTTCCATGTAAATAATGTGTTCAGTGTACGCTTAACGTTTAGCGCTTTCACTCCTGCACAAAACTGACGTTTTCAGGGTGAGCAGAATCAGTGAACACGGACAGTCACATCTGTCTTTATGTAATCTGTCGGTCAGTATGTTCTTCTCTGTTTTATATTGTTTAGAATCGGATTCTGTTGAACTATAATATTAAAAAAGTCAGATTTTTTTTTTTATTTTAGTGCCAAATAGTGGAGGCTGTTACTTCCCCTGGAGACTCCCACACGACAGGCAGAGTTTCCCGCAGTGTGAACAACCAGAAAAATCTACAGGAGTGTGTTTGAGAAAACGATATATACTGTAGTCTTAAAACTTTTGGCTTCATCAGATTCTATTTACTGACTAAAGACTCAGTATATGAACAGCTTCACATTATTACGAGGGAGTTTTATTAAAAATGATTCCTCCACTGGGTGTTTTATGTTTAATGATGAAAAGAAAAAGACTTTTCCTTTTACCTTGTTTCCTTCTCAGAGCGTAGAAACAGAAAAGAGTGAGGAGGAACAAAGGAGCGATTACAGCCAGAGAAATGATCACAAGAGTTTGGACGCCGTGAGGACCTTCAGTCACGTCCGCTGAGAAAAACATGAAACACAAAAAGGAAATCAGCATTCAAACGTGTCGCGCACAACAACAATAATTTAGTTTTTCAACTTACTGTTTCCTGCATATTTAGTTGAGACCTCTCTGTCTGTAACTGTGATGACAGTACCGTTTCCTTGAACCACATAAAAACTTGGTATCTCCACTGTCAAATTGCAGATGTATCTTCCTGAATCGGCTCTTGTGATATTTACAAAGGTGAAGTTGAAGCAGTCTGATCCTTGGGAATGACTCTTATTAAAAACCTCAGTTTTTAACTGTTTTTTATCTTTTATCCAGGAAACACTCGCTCTTAAAAACTCCCCTGTCCAGCAGCAGCTGATGGTCAGAGTCTCCCCCCCCATGACGAATGTTTCCATGTAAACAATGTGTTCAGTGTACGCTTAATTTAACGCTTTCACTCCTGCACAAAACTGACGTTTTCAGGGTGAGCAGAATCAGTGAACACGGACAGTCACATCTGTCTTTATGTAATCTGTCGGTCAGTATGTTCTTCTCTGTTTTATATTGTTTAGAATCGGATTCTGTTGAACTATAATATTAAAAAAGTCTGATTTTTTAATTTTAGTGCCAAATAGCGGAGGCTGTTACTTCACCTGGAGACTCCCACATGACAGGCAGAGTTTCCCGCAGTGTGAACAACCAGAAAAATCTACAGGAGTGTGTTTGAGAAAACGATATATACTGTAGTCTTAAAACATTTGGCTTCATCAGATTCTATTTACTGACTAAAGACTCAGTATATGAACAGCTTCACATTATTACGAGGGAGTTTTATTAAAAATGATTCCTCCACTGAGTGTTTTATGCTTAATGATGAAAAGAAAAAGACTTTTCCTTTTACCTTGTTTCCTTCGCAGAGCGTAGAAACAGAAAAGAGTGAGGAGGAACAAAGGAGCGATTACAGCCAGAGAAATGATCACAGGAGTTTGGACGCCGTGAGGACCTTCAGTCACGTCCACTGAGAAAAACATGAAACACAAAAAGGAAATCAGGATTCAAACGTGTCGTGCAAAACTAACACAACAACAATAATTTAGTTTTTTCAACTTACTGTTTAATTCATAGTCCAAAATGTCATAATCTCTGTCTGTAACTGTGATGACAGTACCCTTTCCTTGAACCACATATAAACTTGGTATCTCCACTGTCAAACTGCAGATGTATCTTCCTGAATCAGCTCTTGTGATATTCACAAAGGTGAAGTTGAAGCAGTCAGATCTTTTTGTCAGAGATCTTTGGGAAAGACTCTCATAAAAAACCTCAGTTTTTAACTGTTTTTTATCTTTCATCCAGAAAACTGTCCATCTTTGAATATTCCCTGTCCAGCAGCAGGTGATGGTCAGAGTGTCCCCCTCCATGACAAAAACATCTGGAGTCTGTGTCACAACAACGACGTCCGAAGAAACACCTGAAAAAACAGACAGACAGAAACATTATGCAGCTGCTCATCACCACAAAGCGCAGAAAAAACGTCAAAATCATCCAATAATGCATCATTTAACTTCTATCTTCTTTCGTCTGTTTATCAGACACATTTACTCAACTCAGTTAGTGTTGAATGGTTATTGATTGCATTTAATTTTTTAGCTTGTTTCAGTAGTAGTTGTGGCAAGTAGTTGTAGTTGTAACTTCTCCTGATTAAGGAACCAAATACACACACACACACACCCACACACACACACACACACACACACACACACACACATTAGACGCTAACCTAACTATTCATTCAACGCATAAATCCAAACCAACCTTTACTCTCTGGCCTTTAAAATAACTGCAATTTCAGTATCATAAACATATCCTTCTACTTCTGAATATTCTGCTTTTGCATGTTATAATTAATTTCCTTTAGTTGAATTTCGTTGGCTGTTCTCCGTTTGCTCTGACGATCGAGGCTCGTCTGGTTATAATCTGAGTTTCTGTCTTTTCTTCATCTGTCAAAGCGATTTGTAAACACCAGGTTATTATTGTTCTACTTATAAATCTCTGAACATGTAAATATTTATTGAAGATGTTAAACTCAGCTATCAGCCTGTGTTTGAGTCCTTTGAACAGAAACATTGACTTGGTAAAATTATACTGTAACAAACACTTTATAAGCTTATAATTTCACATTAAGGCGTTGTTTGCTTACCGTGAGTTGAGCAGACACATAGACTCAAAATTAGCAGACAGTTCAGGAGAGGCCTCATGTTTCACACTTCTGAATACGGAAACTGGTCTCTGTAATGCCAAGTCCCTCGCTGCAGGCACGCATCACAATCGTGCAACGGGTTTCTCACAAACGTCTTTGATTGTGAGAAACCCCACATGGCTTGTTCCCTCCCCTCGAGATTAGCAGGAAAGAAGTGGTTTAGTGGCTATAGTCAGGCTGCTATCACCTGAAGAACATATCAAGAATGAAAGGACTTCTGTCCCTGCAGGTCCTCAAAAAACGTGTCCATGCTTTTATCTTCAGTCGACTTGATAACTGCCTAAAACACCAGAACGCTGCAGAGTCCAGGAGACCAGGAAAGTGGATCCCATCAGTCCAGTTCGGAGGTCTTTACTCTGGCTGCCAGTCTGTCAGAGAACAGATTGTAAAATCCTGCTGCTGGTTTATAAAGCGCTGAATGGTTTAGGGCCAAAATACCTGAGTGACCTCCTGATAAACTACGAACCGTCCAGCGTGATGTTAGCGGTGAAACGCTCCTGATGGTCAGACGCTGAGTCAAATATCAAAGCCAGTGCTCCTCCACTCGTCACCATCAACTTTAACTTTATTGTCTCACATCGGGAGAGATTTGTTCTGGGCTCTTCGACCACGCTGCAGCCATAAATAAGACAACAATCAACATGATTAAACGTCATTTTATAACTATGAACGTCATCAAATAGTTTGTGATAAGATTAAGAAGATATCAGGTTCTTTTCTTACTCTTATGAGACATCCAGATAATCAGTCAGTATGTTCTTCTTCTTCTCTCTAGTCTTGGACTCAAACAGCTTTTATACACGAGGGGAGGAGCCGGCCGTCCCGTCCATGTAAACACAGCTCTGACAACAACACAGCCAGCAGGACTCCAGCTTCTCCCTCACTGGAGACAGTCAGGACTCAGAGACACATTCACACAGGACAGACTGGATCTCTGCTGGATTTATGTGTAAAATGTTCTGCCTTTTAAATAACAGAGCAGAACGCCAAGGACAGATTATAATCCAGTGCCTATCTTTCTTATTTGTCAGTATTTAAAAGCTTCATGAAAAACACTCTGGACCTCTTACCAGCAGCTTATATCAGTCAAAAACAGTCAGCAGCGACGTGTGATGTTTACCTCCTATCATTTTTCCAATCAGATCAGTTTGGTTTTTAACTGCGCGGGCAGGTTTCCAAACCGTGCCGTGATACCGGATTAGGCTCCTTCAGACTACCTGATAAAATCATAAACATACACCTCTAATCAACACCACAAACTCTCACAGAAATGTAACCGTCGTTGTAATCTGCTACATAGACTGTCGACATGTTTCAGGTCAGAGCATCAAAAAAAAACACAGAGATATTTATGATATGTGAGGAGGCCTGTTTGAAGGTTGTGCACTCTGCTCTGGACTTTCCGTGTCATGATCGAGAATAACAGGAAGTGAGCCTCAACCACAAACCACCACACATGAAATCTTCACACTCAATGATGTGGTCTTTTTGCAGCCAGGGGTCTTGAACATGATATATATCTTGTTTGTGACATGTAGTGTTGAAAACATACGGTCGCTATTTCACGGACACACTTTTTAATTCTACCGGGTTTAGCTAAATGCTATATGTGATCGGAGGTGATCGTCCGTGGAGAAATGCCTCCTCAAAAATCTTCAGTATTAGCGCCTTGCAGAAAGGATGTGTGACACACACACACACACACACACACACACACACACACACAGGGACTCACAGGGACACACTCCAGCATCCTACCCACAATGCCCCAAAAGAGTACCAAAATTTCTCCATTATCTGATGATGCACATGGAGTGAGCTGCATTAACACTTTAGATTAGGGAACACCTATTAACCATTAATTACTTGCTTATTAGCATGCAAATCAGTAACATATTGGCTCTTAATTAGTCATTATTAAGTACTTATTAATTTCTTATTCTGCAATGGCCTTATTATACAACCAGTAAGCCATTAACTCAGAGTTGTGCCTCAGTAACCTCAGAATTATTGCTCATCAGTAGTAAGTAAGGAAGTTGTTGTGTATGAATTACAATCTCAATATCCTTTCCTGGTAACACTTTATATTAAGGTACCCCTATGCACCATTATTAGCATGCACATTAGCAACATAGTGGCTCTTCTGGTGGAGTTATTGGATGATACCAACAGAGAGCCTCTGCTATCATTGTGCACCATGGAAGCATTTTTTGACATTTCAGCATATTGTCATT
Source organism: Symphodus melops (assembly GCF_947650265.1). Lineage (NCBI taxonomy): Eukaryota > Metazoa > Chordata > Actinopteri > Labriformes > Labridae > Symphodus > Symphodus melops. The sequence continues at coordinate 18,696,311 of NC_136710.1, read as the reverse complement.
TCTACGGGATAAATATGTTCCCTGTTTGTTTGTGTTTTGTTGGTTACTTCATCTGTGTCTCTTTTAAGGTCCGTCTTTTCCTGAACGTCCCTCAATGTCTCCTGCGTCTGTGTTTACCTGATCTATGTGTCTTTTATGGCCCCTCCCCTTAGATATATAGTCTCTGTTCCCTTCCTTCTGTGCCACTTTGTCTCGTCCTCCGTGTCAGCGTTGTTTTTTCTTCGTTTTGCCTTCTTTGATCGGACCTGTTTCTGGATAGATCGTCGTGCTTTCAGCCTCCTGATTCGGATCCCTCTGCTGATTGGATCGCCCGTGTGCCGACTTCTTGCCTGAATAAAGGAAACTGAACTTTGTCTCGTGTTTTTGAGTCTTGCGTTTGGGTCCATCATTTGGTTCAGTGTGACAGAACGAACAGGCACAGAGGGAAGGGAACACAGATATTATATATCTAAGGGGAGTGGCCATAATAGACAGGCGGATCAGATCAGGTAATCCCAGACACGGGAGACACTGAGGGACGCTCAGGAAAAGATGAACCTGAAAAGAACATATTTATCCAGCAGACATGACACGCATCGGCTCTTTGTGCCCTTCATGGTTCGTATGAGTCACAGCTCAATTTTAACCTCACTGTTTCCTGCCGCCACTGTGACTCACTCGCACTTACACTCCAAGACTTAAAAAAAAAGTCCTTAAAAAAACCTGATAATTATTTATGAATATTTACAAACATGTGTAAACAGTTTGAATGTGACTGTGCTGATGTCTAAATCATTCTCTTGATATTGTTTGTTGTTGGTGCAGGAAGGAAACAGTGATTTTAAAAGTGAGGGAGTTGTCGGGGAGAGGGCAACCATCAACCCTGATTTTAGTCTTTATATTCTAATTAAAAATGAATGCATTTCTGCTAATTATCACAATAACCTGCAAACAAATAAACATCAAGTTTGAGGATTCACATTGCACCACCACAAACTTCACGCCATCATCCCTTTTAACTCTTTTCTCGAACCATAGTTGTTGAATTATGTGATTATTTAAGACTTCTTTAAAGCGTGTCCATGACTCAAATGATCAAGAACACAGCAGCTTTCACGTCTCACATCTGTTTTCAATGAGTCAACTCAAAACTAGTGTCAGAAAAAGGAAACACACAGAGCCTTTAATTGATTACTGAAATAACTATTAGAAATCATTGAGGATTATTAACCATGCGTCAGCCTCAGCCGAGTGTCACAGTCAGTTAACATTACAGTGTTTTATTGCTTTATTCATTAAGATGGTGTCGACAGAAATGAGTCCAGAAAACTTGTAAAGCACAAAGTCCTGTCTGCGTCTGGCTGCAGTTCCACCTTCCTCCCTCCTCTCCCCGATGACGGCATCAAATTATAAATAAAAATGAAACGTTTCCGTATCTTGGCACCCAAACACTTTTCAAGCAAGTATCATAAGATAATAGTTTGATGGGGACGCTGATGACGCAGTGGCACTGTGCTTTTCATTATGTATTGAGGCCCAGTCCTCATGCAGGTGGCCCGGGTTCGTGTCCGGCCTGTGGTGGTCTCTCCTCACCTTTCTACCCTATCCACTGTCCTCCACTATAATAAAGGCTATAACACGCCCAAAATAAGTCTTTAAAAAAATAAAAATAATAATAATAATAGTTTGATATGAAAAAGCTGGTTGAATGAGCCAATGCATCAATTATATTCATGCATTCATTTAAATAGAGCATCCTTTACATTTAAAAGCAGTGATCAGCCTCAAATACATTTTTAGAAATGATGTTGTTAAATCAATTTAAAGTTTTCTTCTGTTGTCTATTCTACATCGTCATATTCTGCTCCTCCTCCTCTTTCTTCTTCTTCTCCTTCTTCTTCTTCTTCTTCTTCTTCTTCTTCTTCTTCTTCTTCTTCTTCTTCTACTCTGTGTTCTGTGGACAGTGCTGTTCTGGGATCTTCTGAAACATGAAGGATTTATCAGAGAGTATTGCACCATCTAGCTGTCACATTCAGTACTACAGTAAGGTGAGAGTTGTACTGTACCTGGCGTCTGCTGCTGAGCTTTGCTTGCCCACCTGTGGATGCAGCAGAAGGTAATGATGAGAGCCAGGAGAGGCAGACACCTCAGGACTTGAAGCCACGCCCCCTCACTGTAAGAACCTGAAAGTCAACCAATAGAGATTAAGATCCAAATTTGTCAACAATTTCCCTTCTTCTGGTTTGTCTAGTTCTAGGAACAGTCTGGACCGTGATCCCCACGGTCAGTCCATCGTCCCAGACCGGCAAGCTGACAACATCCTCTTCCATCATCATCATTATCTTAACATCCTCTCTTTGTACTGCATTTTTTAATTTTAGGCTTCAGAGAAATACAGAGATACAGAGAGCTTTGCATTAATTATGCATAAATGGGGGCGTGGCTAATATGGCTGACAGGTCAGCGAATCAGAGCCAATCGTTCGGCTTCATAACACCAGTGGGTGACGTCACTGAGACTACATCCATGTTTCATGTAGTCCACGTTTACTGCTGTGAACAAAGTGTGTTTGATCGATGAGGGTTGATGACCTACCATCAACTGTGACGTCATCTCTGTTTCCTTCATAGTCCAAATATTGTCATAATGTCTGTAACTGTCTGTAACTGTGACGACAGTACCGTTTCCTTTAACCACATATAAACTTGGTATCTCCACTATCAAACTGCAGATGTATCTTCCTGAATCGGCTCTTGTGATTTTCACAAAGGTGAAGTTGAAGCAGTCAGATCTTTTTTGCAGAGATCCTTGGGAAGGACTCTTATTAAAAACCTCAGTTTTTAACTGTTTTTTATCTTTTATCCAGGAAACACTCGCTCTTAAAAACTCCCCTGTCCAGCAGCAGCTGATGGTCAGAGGCTCCCGCTCCATGACGAATGTTTCCATGTAAACAATGTGTTCAGTGTACGCTTAATTTAACGCTTTCACTCCTGCACAAAACTGACGTTTTCAGGGTGAGCAGAATCAGTGAACACGGACAGTCACATCTGTCTTTATGTCTGTCGGTCAGTATGTTCTTCTCTGTTTTATATTGTTTATAATCGGATTCTGTTGAACTATAATATTAAAAAAATCAGATTTTTTATTTTTTTATTTTAGTGCCAAATAGCGGAGGCTGTTACTTCCCCTGGAGACTCCCACACGACAGGCAGAGTTTCCCGCAGTGTGAACAACCAGAAAAATCTACTGGAGTGTGTTTGATAAAACGATATATACTGTAGTCTTAAAACATTTGGCTTCATCAGATTCTATTTACTGACTAAAGACTCAGTATATGAACAGCTTCACATTATTACGAGGGAGTTTTATTAAATATGATTCCTCCACTGAGTGTTTTATGTTTAATGATGAAAAGAAAAAGACTTTTCCTTTTACCTTGTTTCCTTCTCAGAGCGTAGAAACAGAAAAGAGTGAGGAGGAACAAAGGAGCGATTACAGCCAGAGAAATGATCACAGGAGTTGGGACGCCGTGAGGACCTTCAGTCACGTCTGTTGAGAAAAACATGAAACACAAAAAGGAAATCAGGATTCAAACGTGTCGTGCAAAACTAACACAACAACAATAATTTTGTTTTTCAACTTACTGTTTCCTGCATATTTAGTTGAGTCTTCTCTGTCTGTAACTGTGATTACAGTACCCTTTCCTTTAACCGCATATAAACTTGGTAACTCCACTGTCAAATTGCAGATGTATCTTCCTGAATCAGCTCTTGTGATTTTCACAAAGGTCAAGTTGAGGCAGTCAGATCTTTTTTGCAGAGATCCTTGGGAAGGACTCTCATAAAAAACCTCAGTTTTTAACTGTTTTATATCTTTCATCCAGGAAACTCTCGCTCTTAAAAACTTCCTTGTCCAGCAGCAGCTGATGGTCAGAGGCTCCCCCTCCATGACAGAAACTTCTGGAGTCTGTGTCACAACAACGGCGTCCGAAGAAACACCTGCAACACAGACAGACAGAAACATTATGCAGCTGCTCATCACCACAAAGCACAAAAAAAACGTCAAAATCATCCAATAATGCATCATTTAACTTCTATCTTCTTTCGTCTGTTTACCAGACACATTTACTCAACTCAGTTAGTGTTGAATGTTTATTGATTGCATTTAATGTTATCAAACTCTTTTAGCTTGTTTCAGTACTTTAGTACATTTTAGACTTTTCTAACATTGTAGAATTAACTTCTCCTGATTAAGGAAACAAATATTTAATTTATAGTCATTTCTCTGTGCGTTTATTCTTTGATTAACTTCTGAAGCTGTATTGCCTCTGATCTCCCCCCCCCCCCCCCCCCCCCCCCCCCCCCCCCCCACACGAGACGCTAACTTAACTATTCATTCAACGCATAAATCCAAACCAACCTTTACTCTCTGGCCTTTAAAATAACAGCAAATTCAGTATCATAAACATATCCTTCTACTTCTGAATATTCTGCTTTTGCATGTTATAATTAATCTTCGTTTAGTTGAATTTCGTTGGCTGTTCTCCGTTTGCTCTGACGATCGATGCTCGTCTGGTTATAATCTGAGTTTCTGTCTTTTCTTCATCTGTCAAAGCGATTTGTAAACACCAGGTTATTATTGTTCTACTTATATATCTCTGAACATATCAATATTTATTGAAGATGTTAAACTCAGCTATCAGCCTGTGTTTGAGTCCTTTGAACAGAAACATTGACTTGGTAAAATTATACTGTAACAAACACTTTATAAGCTTATTATTTCACATTAAGGCGTTGTTTGCTTACCGTGAGTTGAGCAGACACATAGACTCAAAATTAGCAGACAGTTCAAGAGAGGCCTCATGTTTCACACTTCTGAATACGGAAACTGGTCTCCAAGTCCCTCGCTGCAGGCACGTCTATCACAACGTATCACAGGGTTTCTCACAAACGTCTTTGATTGTGAGAAACCCCACATGGCTTGTTCCCTCCCCTCGAGATTAGCAGCAAAGAAGTGGTTTAGTGGCTATATTCAGGCTGCTATCACCTGAAGAACATATCAAGAATGAAAGGACTTCTGTCCCTGCAGGACCTCAAAAAACGTGTCCATGCTTTTATCTTCAGTCGACTTGATAACTGCCTAAAACACCAGAACGCTGCAGAGTCCAGGAGACCAGGAAAGTGGATCCCATCAGTCCAGTTCTGAGGTCTTTACTCTGGCTGCCAGTCTGTCAGAGAACAGGTTGTAAAATCCTGCTGCTGGTTTATAAAGCGCTGAATGGTTTAGGGCCAAAATACCTGAGTGACCTCCTGATAAACTACGAACCGTCCAGCGTGATGTTAGCGGTGAAACGCTCCTGATGGTCAGACGCTGAGTCAAATATCAAAGCCAGTGCTCCTCCACTCATCACCATCAACTTTAACTCTTTGTCTCACATAGGGAGAGATTTGTTCTGGGCTCTTCGACCACGCTGCAGCCATAAATAAGACAACAATCAACATGATTAAACGTGATTTTATAACTATGAACGTCATCAAATAGTTTGTGATAAGATTAAGAAGATATCAGGTTCTTTTCTTACTCTTATGAGACATCCAGATAATCAGTCAGTATGTTCTTCTTCTTCTCTCTAGTCTTTGACTCAAACAGCTTTTATACACGAGGGGAGGAGCCGGCCGTCCCGTCCATGTAAACACAGCTCTGACAACAACACAGCCAGCAGGACTCCAGCTTCTCCCTCACTGGAGACAGTCAGGACTCAGAGACACATTCACACAGGACAGACTGGATCTCTGCTGGATTTATGTGTAAAATGTTCTGCCTTTTAAATAACAGAGCAGAACGCCAAGGACAGATTATAATCCAGTGCCTATCTTTCTTATTTGTCAGTATTTAAAAGCTTCATGAAAAACACTCTGGACCTCTTACCAGCAGCTTATATTAGTCAAAAACAGTCAGCAGCGACGTGTGATGTTTACCTCCTATCATTTTTCCAATCAGATCAGTTTGGTTTTTAACTGCACGGGCAGGTTTCCAAACCGTGCCGTGATACCGGATTAGGCTCCTTCAGACTACCTGATAAAATCATAAACATACACCTCTAATCAACACCACAAACTCTCACAGAAATGTAACCGTTGTTGTAATCTGCTACATAGACTGTCGACATGTTTCAGGTCAGAGCATCAAAAAAAACACAGAGATATTTATGATATGTGAGGAGGCCTGTTTGAAGGTTGTGCACTCTGCTCTGGACTTTCCGAGAAAAACAGGAAGTGAGCCTCAACCACAAACCACCACACATGAAATCTTCACACTCAATGATGTGGTCTTTTTGCAGCCAGGGGTCTTGAACATGATATATATCCTATTTGTGACATGTAATGTTGAAAACATATGGTCACCATTTCACGGACACACTTTTTAATTCTACCGGGTTTAGCTAAATGCTATATGTGATCGGAGGTGATCGTCCGTGGAGAAATGCCTCCTCTAAAATCTTCAGTATTAGCGCCTTGCAGAGAGGATGTGTGACACGCAGACTCACACACACACACACACACACACACAGGGACTCACAGGAACACACTCCAGCATCCTACCCACAATGCCCCAAAAGAGTACCAAAAACTCTCCATTATCTGATGATGCACATGGAGTGAGCTGCATTAACACTTTAGATTAGGGAACACCTATTAACCATTAATTACTTGCTTATTATCATGCAAATCAGTAACATATTGGCTCTTAATTAGTCATTATTAAGTACATATTAATGTCTTATTCTGCAATGGCCTTATTATACAACCAGTAAGACATTAACTCAGAGTTGTGCCTCAGTAACCTCAGAATTATTGCTGATCAGTAGTAAGTAAGGAAGTTGTTGTGTATGAATTACAATCTCAATATCCTTTCCTGGTAACACTTTATATTAAGGTACCCCTATGCACCATTATTAGCATGCACATTAGTAACATAGTGGCTCTTCTGGTGGAGTTATTGGATGATACCAACAGAGAGCCTCTGCTATCATTGTGCACCATGGAAGCTTTTTTTGACATTTCAGCATATTGTAATTTCTACTGGATAAATATGTTCCCTGTTTGTAATCCTTTGTGTTTTTGTTGGTTACTTCATCTGTGTCTCTTTTAAGGTCCGTCTTTTCCTGAACGTCCCTCAATGTCTCCTGCGTCTGTGTTTCCCTGATCTATGTGTCTTTTATGGCCCCTCCCCTTTGATATATAGTCTCTGTTCCCTTCCTTCTGTGCCACTTTGTCTCGTCCTCCGTGTCAGCGTTGCTTTTTCTTCGTCTTGCCTTCTTTGATCGGACCTGTTTCTGGATAGATCGTCGTGCTTTCAGCCTCCTGATTCGGATCCCTCTGCCCGTGCTGATTGGATCGCCTTCTTGCCTGAATAAAGGAAACTGAACTTTGTCTCGTGTTTTTGAGTCTTGCGTTTGGGTCCATCATTTGGTTCAGTGTGACAGAACGAACAGGCACAGAGGGAAGGGAACACAGATATTATATATCTAAGGGGAGTGGCCATAATAGACAGGTGGATCAGATCAGGTAATCCCAGACACGGGAGACACTGAGGGACACTCAGGAAAAGATGAACCTGAAAAGAACATATTTATCCAGCAGACATGACACGCATCGGCTCTTTGTGCCCTTCATGGTTCGTATGAGTCACAGCTCAATTTTAATCTCACTGTTTCCTGCCGCCACTGTGACTCACTCGCACTTACACTCCAAGACTTAAAAAAAAACTCCTTAAAAAAACCTGATAATTATTTATGAATATTTACAAACATGTGTAAACAGTTGTGCTGATGTCTAAATCATTCTCTTGATATTGTTTGGTGTTGGTGCAGGAAGGAAACAGTGATTTTAAAAGTGAGGGAGTTGTCGGGGAGAGGGCAACCATCAACCCTGATTTTAGTCTTTATATTCTAATTAAAAATGAATGCATTTCTGCTAATTATCACAATAATATGCAAATATATTAACATCAGGTTTGAGGATTTACATTGCACCACCACAAACTTCACGCCATCATCCCTTTTAACTCTTTTCTTGAACCATAGTTGTTGAATTATGTGATTATTTAAGACTTCTTTAAAGCGTGTCCATGACTCAAATGATCAAGAACACAGCAGCTTTCACGTCTCACATCTGTTTTCAATGAGTCAACTCAAAACCAGTGTCAGAAAAAGGAAACACACACGGAGCCTTTTATTGATTCACTGAAATAACTATTAGAAATCATTGAGGATTATTAACCATGCGTCAGCCTCAGCCGAGTGTTACAGTCAGTTAACATTACAGTGTTTTATTGCTTTATTCATTAAGATGGTGTCGACAGAAATGAGTCCAGAAAACTTGTAAAGCACAAAGTCCTGTCTGCGTCTGGCTGCAGTTCCACCTTCCTCCCTCCTCTCCCCGATGACGGCATCAAATTATAAATAAAAATGAAATGTTTGCGTATCTTTGCACCCAAACACTTTTCAAACAAGTATCATAAGATAATAGTTTGATGGGGACGCCGATGACGCAGTGGCACGGTGCTTTTCATTATGTATTGAGGCCCAGTCCTGATGCGGGCGGCCCGGGTTCGTGTCTGGCCTGTGGTGGTCTCTCCTCACCTTCCTACCCTTTCCACTGTCCTCCACTATAATAAAGGCTATAACACGCCCAAAATAAAATAATAATAATAGTTTGATATGAAAAAGCTGGTTGAATGAGCCAATGCATCACTTATATTCATGCATTCATTTAAATAGAGCATCCTTTACATTTAAAAGCAGTGAACAGCCTCAAATACATTTTTAGAAATGACGTTGTTAAATCAATTTAAAGTTTTCTTCTGTTGTCTATTCTACATCGTCATATTCTGCTCCTCCTCCTCTTCTTCTTCTTCTTCTCCTTCTTCTTCTTCTTCTCCTTCTTCTTCTTCTTCTTCTTCTTCTTCTTCTTCTCCTTCTTCTTCTTCTCCTTCTTCTTCTTCTTCTTCTTCTTCTTCTCCTTCTTCTTCTCCTTCTTCTTCTTCTTCTTCTTCTTCTTCTCCTTCTCCTTCTTCTTCTTCTACGACTCTGTGTTCTATGGACAGTGCTGTTCTGGGATCTTCTGAAACATGAAGGATTTATCAGAGAGTATTGCACCATCTAGCTGTCACATTCAGTACTACAGTAAGGTGAGAGTTGTACTGTACCTGGCGTCTGTTGCTGAGCTTTGCTTGCCCACCTGTAGATGCAGCAGAAGGTAATGATGAGAGCCAGGAGAGGCAGACACCTCAGGACTTGAAGCCACGCCCCCTCACTGTAAGAACCTGAAAGTCAACCAATAGAGATTAAGATCCAAGTTTACATGTCAACAATTTCATCCAAAAATGGCAACTTTTTAGGCTGTTCATTTACACAACAACAGCGTTTCGTGTTTCCGAACAAAAAGCTTTTTAAAGAAATGGCTCCGTCACAGTGGACGAGTAAAGTGTAAAAACGCTGTTCTTTGGTTCCAGTCAATATAGATAGATAGATAGATAGATAGATAGATAGATAGATAGATAGATAGATAGATAGATAGATAGATAGATAGATAGATAGATAGATAGATAGATAGATAGATAGATACTTTATTGATCCCGAGGGAAATTCAAGGCATCCAGTAGCAGTATACAGACAGGCAGGACACAAGACATTAGTTACAATACACACCCGCTGCCCCCCCCCCCCCCCCCCCCCCAGCCCCTATGTGACTAAGAGTAAACATAATTACAAGTTAAACCTGTGCAGTTAGCATTAGCATTACACTTAAACTTATATAGCATAATGTACATAACCTGTGAGGAGAGAAAAACATGTGCTGGTTAAAAGAGACCTGTAAACAGTTAAAGAGCCTTAGAAACAAAGTGCTGACCTTCTAGAAACTAGTTCCATGTGCATGTACAGAGGTCTTTGAGGTAGTGCCAGAGGTGTGAGTACAGTCACTAAACAGTCAGTCAATGCAGGGATGCAGACTGGGCCATTAAAGTGCTCAGCAACATAAAGGAGCAGTGATTAGCATTAAGTGTCCGTGCATGAGAGCTTAAACTTATACTAGTGTGTATACTTTTTACATGTCCCGTCCTGCAGAGGATCAACAGCGTCTGTGTACGACTCCTCTTGTATATTTAGTGTTATTTAGTATATCCGTGTTTACCAGCCAATTAGACAGAGAAAGGAGGGTCATCCCTTTACCGTCTGAGAACAATCAGACGACTAAATATTGTTGATAAATCATTGATGTGAGTGTGTTTGATCGATGAGGGTTGATGACCTACCATCAACTGTGACGTCACCTCTGTTTCCTGTATAGTCAGATGATTCTTCTCTGTGTGTAACTGTGATGACAGTACCCTTTCCTTGAACCGCATATAGACTTGGTATCTCCACTGTCAAATTGCAGATGTATCTTCCTGAATCAGCTCTTGTGATTTTCACAAAGGTCAAGTAGAGGCAGTCAGATCTTTTTTGCAGAGATCCCTGGGAAGGACTCTTATTAAAAATCTCAGTTTTTAACAGTTTTTTGTCTTTTATCCAGGAAACACTCGCTCTGAAAAACTTCCTTGTCCAGCAGCAGCTGATGGTTAGAGGCTCCCGCTCCATGACGGAAACTTCTGGAGTCTGTATCACAACAACGGTGTCCGAAGAAACACCTGCAACACAGACAGACAGAAACATTATGCAGCTGCTCATCACCACAAAGCTCAGAAAGAACGTCAAAATCATCCAATAATGCCTCATTTAACTTCTATCTTCTTTCGTCTGTTTATCAGACACATTTACTCAACTCAGTTAGTGTTGAATGTTTATTGATTGCATTTAATTTTATCAAACTCTTTTAGCTTGTTTCAGTACTTTAGTACATTTTAGACTTTTCTATCATTGTAGAATTAACTTCTCCTGATTAAGGAACCAAATGTTTAATTTATAGTCATTTCTCTGTGCGTTTATTCTTTGATTAACTTCTGAAGCTGTATTGCTTTGACTTCAAAACCCTTTCATACTTATTGTTTCATCACCCCAGCCTGTGTTTGAGTTCTTTGAACAGAAACATTGACTTGGTGAAATTATACTCTAACAAACACTTTATAAGCTTATTATTTCACATTAAGGCGTTGTTTGCTTACCGTGAGTTGAGCAGGCACATAGACTCAAAATTAGCAGACAGTTCAAGAGAGGCCTCATGTTTCACACTTCTGAATACGGAAACTGGTCTCCAAGTCCCTCGCTGCAGGCACGTCTATCACAACGTATCACGGGGCTTCTCACAAACGTCTTTGATTGTGAGAAACCCCACATGGCTTGTTCCCTCCCCTCGAGATTAGCAGCAAAGAAGTGGTTTAGTGGCTATAGTCAGGCTGCTATCACCTGAAGAACATATCAAGAATGAAAGGACTTCTGTCCCTGCAGGACCTCAAAAAACGTGTCCATGCTTTTATCTTCAGTCGACTTGACAACTGCCTAAAACACCAGAACGCTGCAGAGTCCAGGAGACCAGGAAAGTGGATCCTGGACTTTCCGAGAAAAACAGGAAGTGAGCCTCAGCCACAAACCACCACACATGAAATCTTCACACTCAATGATGTGGTCTTTTTGCAGCCAGGGGTCTTGAACATGATATATATCCTGTTTGTGACATGTAGTGTTGAAAACATACGGTCGCCATTTCACAGACACACATTTTAATTCTACCGGGTTTAGCTAAATGCTATATGTGATCGGAGGTGATCGTCCGTGGAGAAATGCCTCCTCTAAAATCTTCAGTATTAGCGCCTTGCAGAGAGGATGTGTGACACGCAGACTCACACACACACACACACACACACACACACACACACACACACACTCACACAGGGACTCACAGGGACACACAGTAGTAAGTAAGGAAGTTGTTGTGTATGAATTACAATCTCAATATCCTTTCCTGGTAACACTTTATATTAAGGTACCCCTATGCACCATTATTAGCATGCACATTAGTAACATAGTGGCTCTTCTGGTGGAGTTATTGGATGATACCAACAGAGAGCCTCTGCTATCATTGTGCACCATGGAAGCTTTTTTTGACATGTCAGCATGTTGTCATTTCTACTGGATAAATATGTTCCCTGTTTGTAATCCTTTGTGTTTTTGTTGGTTACTTCATCTGTGTCTCTTTTAAGGTCCGTCTTTTCCTGAACGTCCCTCAATGTCTCCTGCGTCTGTGTTTACCTGATCTGTGTGTCTTTTATGGCCCTCCCCTTAGATATATAGTCTCTGTTCCCTTCCTTCTGTGCCACTTTGTCTCGTCCTCCGTGTCAGCGTTGTTTTTTCTTCGTCTTGCCTTCTTTGATCGGACCTGTTTCTGGATAGATCGTCGTGCTTTCAGCCTCCTGATTCGGATCCCTCTGCCCGTGCTGATTGGATCGCCTTCTTGCCTGAATAAAGGAAACTGAACTTTGTCTCGTGTTTTTGAGTCTTGCGTTTGGGTCCATCATTTGGTTCAGTGTGACAGAACGAACTGGCACAGAGGGAAGGGAACACAGATATTATATATCTAAGGGGAGTGGCCATAATAGACAGGCGGATCAGATCAGGTAATCCCAGACACGGGAGACACTGAGGGACACTCAGGAAAAGATGAACCTGAAAAGAACATTTTTATCCAGCAGACATGACACGCATCGGCTCTTTGTGCCCTTCATGGTTCGTATGAGTCACAGCTCAATTTTAATCTCACTGTTTCCTGCCGCCACTGTGACTCACATCTGCCCACTCGCACAAGACTTTTTAGTCCACACACTTTCAGATGTTCAAAAAAGAAGCTGTTTGTGATGAAAGTTATTAGTGAGCAGATTGGAGGCACAGAAGAAGTCGAAGAAGAAAAGGCGTAAGAAAGTGACAATCCGATCTCTAACTAACTTTGCACCTGTGTAAGGTACAACCTCCATATTTCAGGATACTCAGAAATGGACTCAGACCAACTGCACATAAGCTTATTATTACGTCTAACAGTGTATGATTATAGCTTACTAAATCATTAAATTCCACTGCTATGTTCAGTCCCACTGTACTCACAACTTTCCACAAACTCTTCTCATATCGCATGCTCGTTACGCTGACTTCAGAAATCAGTTTTTCATAACTCACACAGTCAATAAAAATCTGCTCAAGAGTGATTTTTTTTTTTCGTTATGGACACTTTTTTTTCAGCTGGTAGGGTCAGGTCGTTTCTTAACCTGAAGGTCGGGGGTTCGATCCCGGGCTCGGGGGGTTTGATCCCGGGTTTGATCCCGGGCTCCTGTCATTACATGAACCCCAAGTTGCTCCCGCTGCGTGGGCAACGTGTCAAAGTGTCTGAATGGGATTAGCAGCTTCCACAACTTGGACAGTCACCAAACATTCATGGATGTTTTGTCTTATTTTGATAGTTTTCCCGTTAAAGCAAAACAACAGAAGAAACAGCAGAGCCCAAACTCGAGGAGACTGCAGCGCTGAATTTAGTCACAAAGCGTTGTCTCTTAGAGACACACATTACAGGAACACATTACTATCACTATCTATATTCCTTAAAATATAACTCAAACATTATTCTGCTCATCCTGCACTTTTAATTAACTCGTTGTTTTCCGTTATTTCGTATGTGACAACTGTGTCCAATTTGTTTATAAAGCTATCTGTGAGTAATTTTGAATGTCCATGCATTAAAGCTATATGCTAATGTATTGATGAACTGTCTTTACTCCATTCATCTGGACCGCTTTTCCCGGTCAGGGTCACATGGGGCGACTGGGGTAAACCCTGGACTGTCAGCTGGCCAATCACAGGGCAGACAGACAACCAGCGCTGTCCTAATGATAGTTTGAATTTCTGTGAATACGTTCAGTTTGGTTACACTGTGTCGAGGTGACTTTGCTGTTAGCAGACTACGATCTATTCTGAGAAGCTTTGACCATCTTTGAAGAGAAGCATGTCGGAGGTATTCCAAAAGTATAATGAATGGCCTCAGTTGACAGTAGAATGAGGAACTGTTCTTCAAATAGAGGTTTGACATTCAAAGAGTAAAGATGATGTGATTCTCCAGACCATGTATAGAAATATCCAAAGTGTTGTACTGTATATAATGGCTCCAGACTGATCATTAAATCTTTCAGCCTGCACAGAGTCTCAGTGTTGTCTGTTAGATCAGAACCACGGCTGTGATATGCTGCGTTAATATTATCCAGTCTGTTGATAGAGTCAGCTTTAGGGACATTTATATTATTCAACCCATCACCTAATTCAATAAAAACATTGTTGTTTTAAAGAATCAAGGTGTGAATGTGTAGTTCAGGTGAAACCAGCATGAAGATGTGGCCTACGTGGTTTTATGTGCATCCTCCATAAACGCTCTTATTATGGTGGTTTATTTGTCTGCAGCATTTATCACTATAATCTGTTCACACATGACATGCCGCTGTGGCTCAGTAGGTTGAGCCGCTTCAGCTCTCCCTCAACTGGAAGGTCGGGGGTTCGATCGCCAGCATCTGCTGCCACATGTACGATGTGTCCTCGGGCAAGACTCTTAACCGCAAGTGAATGGGATTAGTTACTTTGGATGGTCACTTTAAATAGCAACCACTGACTTCAGTGTGTGACTGGGAAGGTGCCACATGCGGTGTAAAAGTTCAGAAGAAGGTCAGAGGCAAATAAACAGGCTAAAGAAGTTATATGTTATTATCTTGATCCTATACATGCAGAGGACACAGAAAACATTATGGGATGTGTAGCACCTGTTTGATTGTAATTAAATCACAGCAGCTAAAGCACAGCTGTAATTGCTCACAATAATTGATGATGGTGTGTTTTATACTTAAAATGTTTCTCAGGTATTTTTAGCCTTTGGCTGTATTCTTTTGAACATACTTTGGATTTGGCTAATGAGGGGAAAATAAGGTTTTTTGGAGTCGCTCCAGTAGATTACCTCAGCCGAACTGTGAACCAGCTCATGTTAGCAGAGTAATCCTTGAGTGAAAATGCAGCCGTTCAAAGTGCGTCCATTAAAAGTGCTTTTTTCCCCGACTAACATGTTCAGATTTTTGTCTGAAGTGTCTGAGAACATCGCAGAAAGGATCCCTACTGAGGAAGACCTTCTGTTAAGGTAAGAAACTCTTCTTTTTTTACAATTTAGAAAAAGCAGCTGTTGCGTCACTCTCTTCAACTCCACCAGGCTCCATTGATAAAATCCAGGATTTTAACCTGGCAGGACATGAGAGTTTTGCATCATCGATCTGTTTGTTTGTTGGCAACTTTCAGACTCTAATGTTTTAAATAGTTGATATCAGTGCAAGCTTATATTTATATTTGTACAAACAAATAGCCGCAGCTATCTAGGCTTAGAACAAAATGACTCTGGGTGTATCTGAGATTAAAGGGGGTGCAGATACAGCGACCGACAACAGCAATGGAAAATAGTTCAGGTGCTGCATGTGGTTCCAGGTGAACAGCAGGTCACGTGTATCTGTCATGACCATCAGATCATGGATGTTATAAACAGGATCAGAGTCAGTGTTGTCATTGTTTTTTTTGTTTTTTTTGCATCCATTCAGTTAAGCGTGCAGTGGATCGTAGTCCTGAATATAGCACCAAAATAGATCACAATAAACCTGTCCCTTTAGAGGGTAATTGTTTTGAAATATTCACATGTGTAAATATAAATTATTTCTATCTGACAGATGTTTCCCCCCACGAATGTGCGTATTGTTTTGTTCCTCAGTGTTGAGACAGTTTTCAGTGTTTGACAGGAAGAGTTCAGTTTCTCAGTTGAACAGCAGATGGCGCACTACACCAGAAATTCAGTGGCAGTGTGTGAATGTCCTTTATAAAACATACTAATTTCTCCCACTTTAAAAACAAATATATAACCTATTATAACACTCTCTACTACTTAGTGTAACAAGTAATGATATTAAATCCTGAAATGAACATTAAACTATGCATTTTGTGAAGTTACTTTGACATAGTTTCATAAATAAGGAGTAAGGAATAAGAAGTATCCTATCACGACCCTGAAAATACTACTGCAAGAAAAAATGGCGGAGGAAATGGTTTTAAGGTTTACCCTTTCATTATTTTCCTCATTCTTTTAAAGGTCTTTTTTAATGAAAGATAATAATAGAAAAAAGTTTTTACTGTACAGGGCAATATTTTTTCTTTTCTTTCCCCCACCCTTCACAAAAACACTCACACATGCCACAAACATCCAAACATGAGTCAAGCCTAAAACTAGACAAACAACCACAACTGCACCTAAAAGTCACATTCTGTCACAGGAGACAGGATGCAGTAACACACCCTAAACCTCCCCCCCACCCCCATCAAAACAGTTTTTATTTATTTATTACAGTTTTACTGTTGTAAACATGGTTGCCATGGCACCTGCTGTCAAAAAACCCGCCAAGAAGAAAGCGCGCGCTGGGAGGGGGGGCAAGGGGGCGGGGCTAATAGACTAATATGCCGTTTTTTTAAACAGACAGCGGAAGTGCAGCTCTTCTGTTTTCAGCAGCAGCGCGAGCGCGAGCACGAGCTCACCTCATCAAGCTGCTTTGTAAACTACCGTAGCCGTTTGGTACGTTACCGCCACGTGCAGGCCTATGGACGACGAATTGACATCAACATCTACACTTTATATGTTTGAGCCTTTTTATTTGGCTTCACACACACTTAAATTAAACCTTTGGATCATTATGAAAGCACAGTGACGACGGGACCGACGGTTTTTCTCTCCCAAGGTGAGTCCTGTCATTTTAAGCTAGCTCGGAGGAGGAGGGGATGCTGACAGGTCGTGTTTAATGTTTGTTATGTCCTTTTTAAATGAATACGTGTAAGTGTTTTTGACTGGGTGTTGAACGATGAAACGGCTCAGGGTTAAGCCCAGTGACGTTATAACGCCACGCTTCATTTATTTTGTCTTTAAAATACGTTTTTCAGTGTTTAAGTTTGCGTATTTACAGACTAGAACAGCTGCTATATAATGCCCCAGGATTAATTAACATATTTATCTCTCGATAATGAGTTTTTAAAAACACATTTTCCTCTCTTAATAAGGTCTTATTGAGTATTATTAGCTTTGAGTGGGTGTAAACTCTAAAATTAGAGACCATAACACTGTAATGTTGATTCGTCATGTACATCTCAATAGATGGCTTTAGTATAGTTTCTTATTTATTTCTCTTGTCACTCTTATCTTAATTGATTAATTATTGATTAAATATATTTTTTGAACAATTTGTTTATTTATCTTAACACTTCTTTTTTCTTTTTTTTATTATTTAATAAATCCGTCTTTTATCTGCTCACCGACTCTGTTCTCTTGTTACCATGGTTACGGCGTTTCGGAGTCGGTCGCGCGAACTCTTGTGATTTTTGTGTTCCGATGTCTGTGGGGTTTTTGTTTGTTTGCGGGGTTGGTTGTTGTTGTTGTTGTTTGTGTTCCTGTGTTTCTTCATCCCTTGTTTTTAATAGTGTGATATAAATGATTATGAGGGTCTATTACCTTTTTATAGATAAACCTGTTGAGTACCATACTGGCCTCTGTCCTGAAGGCTGGGGACTTTAGTTCTCACAGGTGCACTCAGGTATTCTGGGTCACAGGAAGTGAAATATTCGGTTAGTAAAGGGTATTGGGTTCCTATTAACCCTTAAGAATAAGGAAAGTATTTACAATAAATGAGACATTGATATTAACGATGAAGCCTCTTGTTTGCATGGCTGTTAGTGCAATTTTAACAAGTCAATTTGTGAGTATATTATCTGAACTTGCATTATTTTATTTTTTTAAGATTTAAAAAAAAATATATATATTTCACAGATAAACTCACATTTCCGAGCAAAGAAAAACTAGCTTAAAACGTTTTTAAATCTGTTCAAAGACAATAATTCATCACCTTCTTTTGTTTGTCCTGTGTTTTTTTTTTCTTTTCGGGGATTTTTATTTTAGAGACAGGACATAGGATAGAGTCGGAATAAAACCGGAGGAGAGAGAGAGAGAGAGAGACGGGGAGATCCCGGACAGGAAATGAGCCACTGGTCAAATATACACACATGGCGTGCGCACCCGACTACACTCACCCCACTGTTACTGGTTTCTTGATGGAGCTGAACACCAAAGACATGATAAAGAGAGTCGAACATGATCAGCTGTCACACAGTTTTTTAGTCACACCTCATGTTGTTGGCAGGATAATGTTTGTGAATGAAAACGACACCCCTGAATCTTATTGACTGTACCGTGTGTATAAAGAAGCACTCACATGCTACATGACCTCTAGCATCTTATGAGCACATGGTCGCCGCCTCTGACTGTAAGGATGAATCATCGTTGCCTTCGTCTCAGCTGTGAATCAGAAGCACCCTGAGGACTATGCGTCACTTTTATCAAGTGCGAGCTGGAAACATGGAAATGATGCTTCAGGGAATAGACGGCTGCAGGAAGCAGGAAAAATACTCGGAAATCCAAAGGTTTTAAAATGCTCTTGTGGATTTGTAAAGACATATTTGGTCCACGCTCTGTTAACCTTTAAGACATCAAATCTACTTAAGAAAATCGACCTTAGGTTTTCCATAACTTTCACAACTCTGACGCTGCTGTTTTGTTTGTTTTCTGTCTGGTTCTGGAATTAAACCACTTTAAGAAAAACAGCGGGCGCTTTCCGAGTCCCCTCAGTCGACACGCCGAGCACAAAGAGGCTGATTTAAAGACGATTGATTCGTAAGATTAAGATAGACTTAAGAAGATTAATTTCTGTTACTCCATGAGTGTGTAATTACTTAAGTAACTCACGCGCTCCAGTGCTTCCATTATGAAGGTGGAAAATCTAAAGTAAAGTGGATTGAGCAGGATTGAACTTTGGCAGTGAGAGAGCTGTCTGGAAACGAGCGAGGGTGCCGATCCTGATCCACATCCTCGAGCCGTAACGTTTGATAAAGAAGCTTCTCAGACTCCTGAAGAAGACTGTAGGTGTTTGTAAATCTCTCAACGTTTCATTCAGGACTTTTTTTTTCTCTCAGTCCGTCTCGGTGTCCGATGAGATTTCTTTAATGAAACAATGAGGCTGCTTCTCCTGTCCGCCCTTAAAGGAAGAAGTCTAAAGAACAACAAACATGCGTTTTATGTTTTTCACCTGGATGTTTGAGCTTCTCTCTGCAGAACAAACTATACATTATACACAATAATAAGGCTGTTCTCCCCGTGCGCTCTTTACTGTAAATATTATGTGTGTCAAGCTGTGTCCAGACAACAGAAGGTCTCTGGAAGCCTTTTGTAGTCCGAGTGAGAACTTAAACAAGGCTGTGAGGGAAACTTGAGTCTCCCTGAACAACAGGATCACTTCACAATCAGGACGTTTATGTGCAGCACTAAAATGTTCAAGAAAACATCATTATTCTGCACGTCCATTGTGTCTTACTTTTAGTCAAAACAAGCAGCAGATCGTTGTTTTTATCCTCGTCTAAATCAGGGAATTCTTCCCTTTAACCAAGATGAATGACTTTGAGTGAAGGTGGACAAACGGATGTTCGGTGCTTTCTTTTAAGGAGCTTTAAGGAACGGTTCGCACATTTCAATCACGGATGTGTACACTTCCAATGCGCCTCTATCTCCACTTTGTAATATGAGCTGTGCTGAGTGAGAAAGTGAGTGGGGACTTTTCAGTTCTCTTAAAGCTATCTCCTCGGCCGAACAGGAAGTCGTTCCAGACCCGCCATGTTAAGGATCGTCCAACAAAAGCGCTCCTAGCGAAAGGAGGAGAGAGGATCGAGGAAACACGGGAGCAGGCGCACCCTCTTCTCGTATATCACTCATTTAAGGAAGCGACTTATTTCACTTCCCTTCATAGAGAACTGGTTCCAACAGTGACAGTCAAAACGTGGCACCACAGGACGTGTTTTTCAGGATGGGTAAGATCACAGAACACATTATTACATAACGTTTACCCTGCTAGTTAAACATGACTCAGCTCTCCACAACAAAGGACACATCAGCCATGATTTAAGTAACTTCTGTATTTGAGGTTCGGTGAAGTTTCCACAGCTGACCAACGTAGAGAGAGAGTCAGTTTGGAAACCTGACCACGGGTGACCCCGGTCTGAACTGAGCACCAGGACCAGAAGGTTCTGAAGGCGTGTCGGGATGGTTCTGTCCTCACACAGACTCTGGAGAGGACCGACAGCGTGACACTCGTACTTCACCTCCGGCTGGTTTCCTCTCATTATAAGAAGCGCTTTGAAGCAGCAGCAGGCGGCCTTCCCTGTGACCATCCTGATCTTATCCCCTCCCAAACCCTGTGTTGTTGTTTTTAATAACGCGGGTCATGAATCATCTTCATGGACCCGCGTGTCCATCGTTTACTCGCTCTGTCACATTAGTGCTGCTCTGCTGCCCGTCACTTGTCCAGTCAGACTTGTAATGACTTTTGACCACGCTGATTTACTTTTAAACGGCGCGTCTAATGAAGGAGCACGAGGTCTCGCTGAAAGTGCAACCATGCGTCTCGCTCTGGAGTGAACACGCTTGTCGTTACACGGGGTTAGATTGTGCACAAACTCTGTGACTGGTTTTTGGGTCACAGCTGCTTTTTATTGTAGAAATAGCCGGGTGTCATTTCCCAAGATTTAGGGGAAATGGTGAAAGATCTAACTTAGAAAATGAGAACTAAAATCTGTGTGTCTATTAAAAAAGGGGGAGTCAGCGGAAAAAGGATTTGTCAGAAAGTTCACATCCTCATCCAAAGCTGCAAAACAAGCTCGACTGCCTGAACGCTGCCCAGCTGTGTTAAAGGTTCAGAACCAAAAGAAGTGTTAGTCTGCCTCCGTCGCACAGTCCGACTCCAGACGAGTCCAAACAAGCAGCGAGAAGCGCTGCTGTGACGGGGGAGGGGCGGGACTTCTGTGGGTTTGCTCTCTCTCTCAGTCTCACAGTGTGTTTCAGTGTTGTTGTTGTTGTTGTGTACATAAGGAGTGGAGCCTGAGCTTCCTGACTCGTGTGCGCACTAAAGAGAGGGCAGATTTTTCTTTTCCCAGCCGCAGGGTGTCGGTTCAGAAACATGTTTGTGCCTCTCAGAAGAATCCTAAAGGGAGGCCGACCTCGGCGAGTCGACGTGCTGCTGACCGGCTCACAGTGCAATAACAAAGTGCTGTAATGAGCTTAGCATAAACAGTGCAGTTATATTGTGTGTCAACAATGTTCAAAACTCTGCGTGTTTGTCTGTGCACTTTAAGGTGGAGGAGGTCAGCGTGCCCCTCCTGTGCGTGCTGCTCAGACTAGATGAAGGTCATTTAAGTTGACTTTAATATAAACTGAAGATTAATTCTTCACATTTAGGAATATTTGATTGAAATCTTTTAAAAGTGCAAAAAAAAGCTCCTCTCCTAATTTCTTTACCGTGTGCCTCGCCCTACTCAGTCTTCAAGAGGTCAAATGTCAAACCCTCAGATATATGAACGACTGCGTCGCCCCCCCGGCTCTGTTTTCACTCGTCTTTACAGCTTTAAGAGGTTTATGTTTAATTGAAAGTTCAGACGTTTCTAGAGGAGACCAGATGTTCTGGATTCAAGAACTCGTCTCACTTCCTTCATTCCCAAACGTTTCTGAGTCCTCTGTCTGTACCGGGACGTTCCTTAAGACCGGCTTCTCACGGCCTCTTTAGAAATAAAAACATCTGTGTAAATTCTTGCATGTGTCGGGTGAAGCTGCGTCTGACCTTAACGCTCTCCTGTTGTTGTCCTTTTTTCAGTTTTGAACGCTCTTCCTCGCACAGGATGAAGGGACGAACAGACGCTCCGCCGGACCGGTGAGTCCAAAAACAAAAATCACTGAAACTTTCACTTCCTCCGTCTTACCCTCGTCCAAAGTCCCTCCCTTTAGGTTCTGCTCTCGACCACAGTTTCTGGTGTAGCTAATAACTTCTAAACGGACTCGCACATAAAAACCAATAAAGTCCACGTCCCCTTCCGACGTTTTCTGTACAAGTTGTGACCCTGAATATTCAGACACTAAATCCTTCTGGTGTTAATTCTTCTTGGCAGCATCCTGTTTTTATTCAGTAAATCCCGTTTCTCATAACACCCTTTGTTTACCCTCCACAGGGGCTGCATGGTGGGGATCATTTTCTTCATCCTGGGCCTGGGAACGCTGCTCCCCTGGAACTTCTTCATGACGGCCTCATTGGTAAACACAAGGCAACCGTTTAACCCCTTTGAGACGGCAGGGACGATCTATGTAAAAGCCCCCCCCCCCCCCAGTTTGTGTTTTGCGTGCTGGGCTGGGAGACGCAGAGATGCAGCGGTGTATTTTTCAGGGAATAAACCTCGCTGAGCTCTCTGAGAGTCAAACGGGAGACGTCCAACGTCTATCAGGACTTTTGATCGACTCCTTCCTGCCGTGATCATGATCATGAGCATGTTTCCTGTCGTTTTCAGCTTATTAAGAGTTGCAGAAACGGTCTCAACTTGTCTCTTTAGTCTCAGGTTTGGACCGTCACAGAGTCCGAGCTTTTTGGTTTGTTTTTATTCGAAGGTAAGGAGAAGAAGGAGCCTGAGAAAATGAGAACTCTTTGTTATAACAGAAGATAAATAAAATGTACACATGCATGGCCTTCCACTTAAACGTCTTAAAGGCTCACATGCTGGATGGGTGACAGACAATAAGCTGTTTATACCATTCAAGCGTATATTTATAAAAACCTGCGGTATGTTGCTCGGCGGTTGGGATTTCAAAGGTCACGACCCCGACTTGAACCTCTAAACCCCCCTCAGGTCTATCATATGACTTTGGGTATCCGTGGGAATCTGTGTGTGTGCGTGAACAACATGTCCACCACGGCCTCATGAGCTCAGAAATCTCAGTCTGAACTGTTCAGATCGACGCAGACGGAAGAATTAACGTGCGAGGGCTCAGAAATGAAATAACTTTAAGGTAAAGAAAAAAAACATCTTGTCTTGGGTTATTGAAACCACATCAGTTATTAATATAATCAATCAAAAAACAAAGATTTTCTTCATGGGGGGGGGGGGGGGGTGGCTCTCACTTGACACACCTCATTAGTCCCTCCCGTGACAAATAACAGGCAGGTACAGAGTCCACGTTCCACTTCTTTGCATCAGCACACCAAACGGAGATGTGCCCTCCTTTCCTTTCGTCCTGCACCACCTTTCAAAGAGTGCGTGGCTGCAGGATCAACGTCTGCTCACGTCTCCCTCGGGTCTGCTCCTTTTTGTTTCAGTACTTTCAAGGTCGCCTGAACACGACGGAGATGAGCAACGGCACGTTGGTGGTCCGTAAAGAGTACTACTTCAACAACTGGATGACCCTGCTGTCCCAGCTGCCCCTGCTTCTGTTCACCCTGCTCAACTCTTTCCTCTACCAGAGGTCAGTGGGACTTAGAGCAGCAGCGTGCTGTTGTTTGCCCCGGGCGGGGGGGGGGGGGGGGCGGGCGGGGGGGTAGCTGACCCCTTGTGGTGTATCTGGTTCAATAACTTGGTGTTCCTGTTGAAGGATATCGGGGGCGATCCGTATCGGAGGGAGTCTGGTCTTTATCCTGCTGCTCTTCATCTTCACCGCTGTGCTGGTCAAAGTGCCCATGGAGGAAGACAGCTTCTTCTCCGTCACCATGGCAACCATCTGGTTCATTAACTGTAAGTGTGTGTGTAGATAAAAAGAGAGGCTGGCAGCTGTGGACGTTGTAAATCTGAAAACACTTGTTTTGTTCCGTGCAGCGTTTGGTGCGGTGCTGCAGGGCAGCCTGTTCGGCCTGGTCGGTCTGCTGCCCCAGAAGTACAGCGCCATCTTCATGAGCGGGCAGGGCCTCGCCGGGACCTTTGCTGCCATCGCCATGCTCATAGCCATCGGCAGTAAGCCTCACACACACACACACACACACACACACACACACACACACACACACACACACACACACACACACACACACACACACACACACACACACACACACACACACACACACACACACACACACAGTGTGCTTCATCTCTTGTTGCCTGGTAACAGAAGTCATTCAAATTGAAAGGTTGGCACATCTAGTCAAATCAGTATGCCTCTGCTCCATTTCTCTCTCTCACTCACTCACTCTCTCACACACACACACGCACACACACACACTGACTGACTGACTTTTGTTACGTGTTGTGGTTCTTGTCGATAAGCCGACCTGTGATTTCGTCTCTCAGGTGACGTCGACTCTGAGACGGCAGCGTTGGGTTACTTCGTCACGCCATGTGTGGGGACGCTGATAACGCTCTTCAGCTACATGCTGCTGCCACGCCTGGTCAGTGAGCTTCTCTCCTTCCCCAAAACTACATTACCCACAATCCTTTCATCCTCAGCTGGTCTGAACTCATCTGGTCCCGGAGCTCAGTCTTACAGATGCTACTCTCACGACACTTTGAAGATTACCCAGTTTGACTTCGGACTTTTAAAAACATACAAAGGCTTCCTGTCGTGCAGATGTTTGAAAACAACAGCCGGATTCTTGTTGATATTTTCTCCCAGCATGCTCCTGGAGGAAGTTTAAAAAAAGAAACCATGAAGCGGCCTTTTGAGTGTGCACTGCTGCTGGTTTTATCCACGGTGATTGGTACCGTGGTAACAGCAACAGAGTCTGCTCGGCTACATAATAATGCAGCAGTTGTAATTACGCGCACTCCTCTTGTTTTCATTTCTTTTTAACCCGAAGGAAGCAGATTGAAGAAAATGGTTTTTGCAGATTTACAGCCGTTGTTTATCACCTTGAATTTCTGGTTTCCTGATGACAAGCGTCTAAATTACATGTCTCTGACACTACGAGCTGTCCAAGCACGCTATTTACTTATTTAATTGTATTATTTGAATCTTGAACAATGTCTCAGTGAGTGAAAAAGGTGTTAAAGTCTTTTAGAATAAGGCTCCACACGTTCTCCACGCAGCGTGATGGATTTATGCTTTCATGTGTTTAGGCCTCATTTGTGCCGTCTGTTGTTTTCCTGCAGGACTTTGCCCGCTATCATCTCAACAACAATAACAAGTATGAGGCAGAAACCACAGACGAGCTGCTGAAAGGTGAGACTTTGTTTTAAGAGTGTCGGTGACTCCAAAGTTTTGAACAAACAGTAGAAATGAGCGCGTGGCAGTGATTGATCTTGTGTCATGTTTGCTGCCGATTCTCTGCCTCTCTGTCGCGGTAAATCAAATCAATTCAGTGGAACATTATCTCGTTAAGTGAGTTGACCCCTCCATTTATCCCATTAGAGTCCTGACAGGCCCGGGACAAAGACAGAGCCTGTTCCACTGAACCCACTCAGACGCACTCTCCATGAATCCTACAGAGAGCAGAGAGCGGATTCTGTTTAACACGTTACATCCTTCATTCAAAAGTAAAGTGTTAATGTTTGTCCTCATCACATCGGCACTCGGCAAATGTCAAACTAAATATCACGCTTGAGTCTCGATGTTCGACGTCAGCTGTGGGGGCGATGTTGGTTACACACGTGAAGCGTTAGATTCTGATGTCAATGTTTTCAAATTACCGTAAATTCTCGACTATAAGCCGCTACTTTGTCACGTTTTGAACACTGCGGCTTTTACAAGGATGCAGCTTATTTATGTTTTTTTGTTGGGGGACAATGAGCTTCTGCCACAAAAACATTTGACCTCGTCACTTCAGATCTTAATATCAGTCATTTTGCGCTTCATGCACCTTAACCTGTAAAACACAAGGAGAAATACATATGATGCAGCTTTCAAGTTAACGGCGATCGACGGCTGTCAAAGAAGCTAATAGAGCTGCTGCACATAAAGTTCACACTGACAGGAAGTGAATGATGAAGTCATTCTGAGGCAGTGAATGGATGGACTTTTTCTTTTGAAATGTATTACTGTATTACAGTGATCTTTTTTCATCAGCCGTGTTACTGACACTGTTCAATAAAGGATTTCCAGTAGGCTTCGTATTTGCGGATGTTACCGGTATCCTACGTATTTAATTAAAAGTTAAACAAATGTTTTTATGTCACGAACTTTCTGTGTAAGTCGCTCTGTTACAACGTGGACACCTGCGGCTTATAATCAAGTGTGGCCTGTCTATGTACAAATACATTTAAAAGTCCAGAATTTAGGGTACTGTGTATACGTCATAAACACAGCAGATCTGGAGTCTGTCCTGTGTGAATGTGTCTCTGAGTCCTGGACAGTGAGGGAGAAGCTGGAGTCCTGACCGGCTCCTCCCCTTGTATCTAAAAACTGTTTTACTCAAAGACTAGAGAAGAAGAAGAACATGCTGACTGGTTATCTGGATGTTACTGAGAAAATATTTAGATCTGTTTACATGAAGCTACGAGCTAACTAAAGCGCGCTAACACAACAATGCTTGTGCTTAATGGTGCGTCATTATGGTGCGCTCTCACTGATAACTCCTTCATGCAAACGAGGGAGGTTTGTCTCTGCAGGAGAGCGGAGGAGTCAGAGGAGTTTTAGTTTCAGGCTGGAGCTCCAGGGTGACACCTACTGGATGCTCCCTTAAAGGTTTCCTGCCAGGCTTTTAATCCCTCTGTAGGAGAGACAGTGAAGTAGCACTAACCAGTTGGTTACTGGTGCACAGTAGCATGTTTACATCCTGGTTGGTTTAAAGCTGTCTGTCATGGTTAATCTCTTTGTTCCATGACTTTGTTTTCAGGATCTCAAACCGTAGTGAGATATAACCGAGGTAAGACGCAAAACGTCTTCCAACATTCACGTCCAGTTGGACAAACATGACATTAAAGAAACACAAATAAAAGCTGCACATTTGAAGCCTCCACGTCTCTCCTGTTTGAACCACAAAGACTGTGCATATCATGCATGAGTGTGTGTGTGTGTGTGTGTGTGTACTCAGGTAGTTTTCACATTTCATGCACACACATTGACACAGCACGGCCGAGACAATCATTCAGAACACGTTTCATCAAGAGCTGTCCAGATTCACAAAATTCAGCCCAATGTGTCTCCTTTTTCTTTCTTTTTTTTTTTGCATTTCACACATTTACAATCCTCACTTGGTTTGTAAAATGACTTTTTGACTTGTATGTGTCACGTGCTGAGCTAATCGATTCACTCTGTGATGGACGCTAAAGGGCCGACACGCTCAGCTGCACACGAAGGAGCAGCTGGCGGTTTGGTGCCTTGCTCAGGATTTGAACGGGCAGCTCTCCAGATACCAGATCCGTTTCCAGACTTGGTCTGAAACGGGACCCTCCGGTTCTGAACCCAGAGTCGCCTCTGAACCCTGAAATGTAAAACAAACATTTTTACTCGCAGAGAACGGAAAGCTGAACGGTCACGTGAACGGCTCGGCGGCGTGCGGCGCAGACGAGGCGGCGGCGGGGGACCAAAACTCGGACGCCACCACCAAGCCCACCTTCCTGTCCCTGGAGCCGGCCAAGGCGTCGGTCAAGGAGGTTTTTAAAAAGGTGAGCTCACTGGATTGAGGTTAAAACTCATCAGGACCAAAACATAAAGACGTCGTGTTTCATGTTTCTGCTACTTTCAGATCTGGGTGATGGCGTTCTGCGTGACGTTTGTGTTCACCGTCACGCTGTCCGTCTTCCCTGCCGTCACTGCAGACGTCAGGACGTATTTTCCAAATACTAATTGGGGTATGAGCTCCCTTCACTTTACCTGAACTCTCTGTGACTGTGTCCGTGTCCTGGATCAGCCTGAGACTCATCCCGTCTCCTCGCTTTGTTTTCAGAGCGTTTCTTTATCTCCACGTGCTGCTTCCTGGCCTTCAACATCAACGACTGGCTCGGCCGCACCGTCACCACGTGGATCCATTGGGTGAGTGTTCGTGGATTTTAAAGGGAGGCCGACGTGACCATCTGCACTTTACTTACACGTTTTTGACTCTGCGTCTTTTCCTGCAGCCGTCTAAAGAGTCCCGTGTGTTCCCGGCGCTGGTCGTCTCCCGGGTCGTCTTCATCCCTCTGCTCATGCTCTGTAACGTCCAGAATCGCTCCTACCTGCCCGTCTACTTCCACCACGACGCTGCCTTCACAGCCATCATGTTTCTCTTCTCCCTGTCCAGCGGCTACTTCGTCTGCCTCTCCATGTCCTACGCTCCGCAGTGAGTACGCAACCGAATCTGTCCGTGACGACGCCACGCCGTCACTTTTTCAATTTTGAGCTGCGACGACGGTGAGGCGAGAAACAACTCTTTCCGCTCCGCGCTGCCGGCAAAGAAAAGCTGAAAAACAGACGCAAGACGACAAGTTCTGAAGTTTCTTGTTGCTGTGTCACTTTTAATGACCTCCTCCGTGAACGCGTCTCGCCGCTGAAGTTTCCATCTTTATTTTGCAAACCGTGTTTGAGATAGACGACTTGTCAGGTAGAAGCATGAAGGAGCGTCTCGGTGTGTTTAGAGGAGGTCGATGTGAGGCGTGGGACAGGCTTGAAAGTATTAATCTACCAAAGGGGGGCGGGGCCTGTCGGAGAGTTTGGGAAGCTGTAATGTAAAGATCAGAAACAGCTGCTGCGTCTTTTCAAAG
Organism: Symphodus melops; assembly: GCF_947650265.1. Lineage (NCBI taxonomy): Eukaryota > Metazoa > Chordata > Actinopteri > Labriformes > Labridae > Symphodus > Symphodus melops. Next base: position 18,667,765 of record NC_136710.1, on the reverse strand, counting down.
CCTCCCGACTCAGCAGAATCAGTTTGTGTTTTTAAGCGGTCAGAAAACACAGAAGGAGCTGATCTCCAGCTGCTCGCCATCAGCTGCTTGTTTGTGTTTTTAAATGAAGTCACGGTACATCCTGTTTCCCTGCTGCAGGAGATGATTGGACGAGCTTCACATTTACTTTCTTACAAAACACAGGATTTAAAAAAAACAAAGCCAGAGTTTTGTTTGTCCGTGTTTCCTGGAAATGGCGGTTCTTTCGACCAATCAACAGCCTGATGTGTTTCTAGCTCCACCCTTTAGGATCCGATCATTACTCTTAGAAGGTTAGAGAAATATTCAGACTGTCCGGGAAAAGTTATTTTGGTACGGTTTTGACAGCTTCGGTGGAAACGTGGCGTGAGAAAGAGGCGCGGGAAGAAGGAGACGTCTGAACCTGTCTGAACCTCGTCCTCTCTCTCACCAGGTTGGTGGAGCCCAAAGACGCAGAGACCGCCGGCGCTCTCATGACTTTCTTCTTAGCTCTGGGTCTGTCCATCGGAGCCGCGGTGTCCTTCCCTCTCAGAGCTCTGATCTAGACACACACACACACACACACACACACACACACACACATAATTAACAGCCCGTAGACATTGTAGAATTTTGTTTTTATGCACCAAAAGGAGAAACTTGATGAAGGATGCATCATGACTCAGCCTCTCCTGAACGACCTCCTTTTGTTTCCGTTAATCTGCCGGGTGCTGCACGCCATCGACAACGCGTGAGCATCCTGGACTGAAAGAGGCCATAAAAGACTGACAGGAAGTCCCTTCAGGTGGTCACACGACCTCCTTCTTACCTGAAGAGCCAGATGGGAAAGCATTCCTCTCAGGGGGGGGAAGGATTGACTTGATGTTTTTAGGATTGTTCCTGTTCAATCTGTCCTTTTTAGAGACGTGGATTCGTCCTCAGCTGATCCGACGTAGACAAAGGGAAACCTTACACAGACTATTTACTTTTACGACGGTGTTAACGCCACATCAAAGGAGAAACACCCCGGGGTTTCCAGATTACCTTGTAAAAGTCGGAGTAAGTCCGACTGAATGAAGCCGAGGCGGGAGTGTCCACTTGAGGCGGGCTCTACGAACACAGGAAGCGACAGACAGGCAACGCCGCTTTTATAAATCAGCACGTTTACCGCCTGGTTCAGAACACGAAACGGCTCAGATGAGTTCTTGTCCTGCAAGAGATTATTTTAAACCGCTCCGCTCTCATTTTATGACGGATACGTGTTTTAGGCACGTAGCTGACATGATTGACAGGTGGGGCGATGTGTAGCGGTTCGTCTGGAGGCTTAAAACCCGCCTCTTTAAATCACAAGCTGAATAAAGTGCTGAGTTTAGGCTGTATGATCAGAGCGTGGAACAACAGACAGGACGCCTCTTTAGTCCTCATCCTGGTCCTCTGTACCCAGGTCCTGGAGCCAGGTCCTGTACCCAGGTCCTGGATCCAGGAGGTCACATGACTTTATTCTCATGTTTGTCTTCTCGACCTCTGCGGGTGGTTCTCTTTGATGCGGCGTTAAACTCTGTCCCTCTCTCATGCTGCATTTGAGAAGAACTGAATAAGACAGACGTAGTCCCGGTACTCATCTTGATGACTTTTGTTTTATTGTTTTTATTGTTTTATTTATGAGCCTTTTTTAAAGATGATTTGATTGAAAGCTTGAATGGTCCGAGGCGTTGCCTTTTTTTGCATTCCTTGAAATGTTGAGTATTTTCTTGTGAAATGGTTCGGCGTTACACGAGCAGAACAAACACGTCTTTGTGCTGCCGTAAATTACAAATGGGAAGTTAGTGACCTGTGTAATGGGCACGGGTGGATTACTGAATGGGTTAACTGGGAACAGGCACACTGGTCCAAGTGGTCAAAGGGACCATAAGACACCAAACAGACGCAGATCTGTCGTGTCTGTTTGTCTCCGTGTTTCCAGACGCCCATTTTGACACGACGCGTCCTCCCACGTCGGGCAGTAATCCAAGTTTCTCTTCTGCCTCCCTGGTTTAGATTTTAACTGCAGCATCAGTTCAGTCTCCAGCTCGAAGGCGGCTGCTGCCCCCTGCTGGCTGTACGACTGAAGTGCAGAGTAAACAAACATGAGCGACTGTCGAGCTGTGATATTTTGATAAAGCATCGCTGCCTCTCAGATAAGAATATTTTACTAACTGTATGTTTTTTTAAACTATAATATAGACACTGCAACGAGTACTAATTATTATTCTGAGTATTTTAATGGAGGATGACATCATGTTACCAACGCTCCAATGGAGCGCCATGTTTCCGTTTATATTGGGTTTGTCTGTTATGCTTTAATGTCCTCGCATGTATAGGAATTTAAGTTATTGCTTTAGACCTGTAGAGTTCTGTTTGTGTTAGCTTTGGCCCCATCCACATTCACTTATGTTTCTTTATTGCTTTCTTTTTAAATTGTCCTGATACACGAAGCTTCTTTTGAGAGGCTGCATGAAAACGATTTAGTTGTTTCTGTGACTGCTGCTGCTTCAAATGAACCGAGGGCTGAGACCTGCCGGGGGGGAGGGGGGGGTGAACAGGGCTGCCACATACGTCTTCTTTATCTATGCTGCATTCACTGTCTTTAGGAAATCTCAGTTATTGTTTTTATCCAAATTATATTATATAATAATAGTGGGAGGAAAAAAATAAGTTTACTAAAACCTGAATTATCTGTCAGAAAGAATCTGAAATAAATCCTGCAGACCTCCTGTGAATGCAGCGTCAGTCATGGAGGACTTCTCTTATGTTTTTGATGTTTTTATATAACTTATGGAACTTCAAACCCTGATTGTATTTTTTTTTTTGTGTGACAACGAGCAAAGAGGCAGAACACGTGAGAATGTAAAACAGGTGAAGTATCCAGTTTACAGGTGCAGAAACACTTTGGTTTTATGGTTGTGATGTCATAATGGATGGACTGTGATGCGAGCAGGAAGTCATTCAGTGTGGGTGACAAAAACAGAGTGGAGGTCCCCGACGTGTCATCTTCTTTTCGCCCCTTCATGTGCTGCATACTGACCACGTCTGACATCCAGAAAGGGAACTCATGCCTGTGTCTTTGTAACTGTCAATAAATGGATGGTTAGAAACGAGCGTGTGATGTGGTCGTTTACTTGGAGGAGAGTTCTGATTGGTTCTTGTTTGAATGTAACTTCCTCCTCGAGAGTCCTACTAACATTTTACTGATCTTCTCCACAGTCTGAAGATGACCACAGATGTTTCTTATGTTTCTGGTTCTGCTCGACGTCTCCGCAAACCGAGTCAGGAAGCCCTAACAAGTAATGTCTTTACTCGAGATCTCAACTTAACGAGTAAACGCTGTTTTCTTTCATTAACGAGTTCATTTCTTGAGGAAAAAGCCCAGATTTGACTTCATGCAAGAAAACCAGAGTGTCAACCCAAAGATAAATAATAATAATTAAAAAACAGGAATTTACCGGTCACAGGAGAACACGGTCAGATTCAAGATTTCTTTATTTAGTCCCGAAGGAAATTTGCCTTGGACGTACAGACTGCTGCATAACACATAAGACAGAAAAGAAAAATACAGTAAAACGGTGCATAGCACACAAGTGCTGACAGTGCAATAAAGTGCATACATACATACATACATGCATACATACATACATACATACATGCCTACATACCTACATACATGCATATATACATGGCATTCCTTTACAGGAACAGAAACCTCTACTTACGGCCTTAAACCTCTAGTTCAACAGAGAAACGGATGACATGAGGGGTCTGCGGCTATTTTCTTGGCCTGTCTAAGTACCGTTTCCTCAAATACTGTTTGAAGAGTGGTAACCTGAGCTGTAATAACATCTGTGGATGTATTCAGGTCAGTAAGTTTGTCTGCTTAGGGGTCAGTACTTTATGTGAAGTCATTAAAATAACTTGTTGTAAAATACGAGAGGGTCGCTTTGTCCCGTAGAGAGTGGTTCACATGAAAAAAGACGGGATAACTTAAATATTTCATTTCTCTGTTCTTCAAATATATCTTTAAATTAAACAAATGTATCGTGTATTGTCGGTATTTTTAACTGATAAACTATTCGGTTATTTTTCATTTCTGTTTTTGAGTTGCCGTCTTTGGCTGCGCACTGTGTTTTTCCCCATCAAATGTACTTTGTAAAAGTTTGAAGAAGCAGATGTGTTGAACACACAGAAGAAAGATTCAGTATTAAATGTCATTCTCATTCTCGGTGTGCAAACACGTGACTGTCATTTTATTTTACCACAAGAGTAAAAACTAAAGTGGGGTTTTGCAGCTCATAGTTTGTCATCCTCCACAGCGTGAACTAAACTTTTTATTTTCAATGGAGGAGTTTGAAGGGGAGTGCCTTCAATGCTGCTGCCTCAATTGGTCCACGAGCCGCAGTTTGAGAACCATGTGGCCCAGACGATAGCTGGTAATGTTTCTGAATGTCACCTGAATTTCCCTCGGGATCAATAAAGTATCTATCTATCTAAAGGGGAGGATGTCCCTGAGAAGCAGGACAAATTCAAATATGTGGATTTGGACTTAGAGGACATGAGTGAAGGCGGAGTAATTGAGGAGAAAGATTGCGGATCTGGTGCGAGAAACCAAATGACCAAGGTTAAAACCGGTGCTTTCAGACGACTGCGTCCCGTGCGTAACGCACGACGAGTCCCACTACATTACCACGCAGGAGATCCAGCTCTCGGAGGTTTCTGACCACGAGGGGGGTTATGATATCGGAGTGGGACCTGGGACCTTGAGGATGACAATCAGCAGGTGTACTCTTGTTGATTACACCTCATTTGATGGTGATGGAGCAGCAGTCTGCTTGAAAGTGATCCGGCCAAGTTCACCAGCTCAGATGAGTGTGTCAAAGCAACGGTGCCGGACTGTTCTGTCCCTGCTCACCAGTGAGGATCATGAGGGACTCGAGGAGGAGGAAGTCAGAGGTCTCAACATGGACAGGAAAGCCAGGAGAGACTCCTACCCCAACGCTGACAAGACACCGGCTGCTGTCGCGGCGTCCCCGAGCCTGCAGAGGAGAGAAGACAAAGTGTATCAGACTCCCAAGTCTAAGCAGACAACCGCCAACGCCACAAGCACCAAAAACCTGTCCAGCCCCAGCTCCGGGTTTAAGCCCTCTGCAGCCACAAGGACGACTCAACCGCTGAACGCAGCCACACAAACGCCATTCAACACGAGAAGTTTCACCCCAAAGTTGCCAAAGCTGCCCGTGTCCTTAAAAAGCAGCCAAACAATGCTGAGTGGACACGATGGAGTCAAATCAAGGGAGGTAGAGAGGCAAGATCTGTGGGGCGCCGACAACGAGAACTATCTCACGATTCCGGTGAAGTCTCCCGCTAGCGCCAAGAATCCAACGCCATCTGCTGATAAAACTGTAGTGTACACGTTCACCACCAAGACGAACCCAACCACGCCTACAGGACAGGTGGGATCCACCGCCAGGGATCAAACGAGCCAGCATCGCCATGGAGCCGCGATTGCCGGAGATCCCTTCTGCGACTATCTACCACTCCTTGCCATTGGGCATGAATGCAAATCAGCCTCAGATGTACTGCTTCCCCCCGGCTATCACTCCCGCTCCCACTCTGGACCTGTTCCAGGCCACGCAGAGAAAGATGCTCCTGGATCCCACAACCGGAAACTACGACCTGGTGGACACTCCTGTGCAGCCAACCACAAAGCGCCTATTTGACCTGGAAACGTGCCAGTACGTGGACGTGCCGATTCCGGTTCCCATGCCGATCTCACCTTTGCCGCTAAGTCCTATCAGCTCCTATCAGCTCCTCTGGTCACTTCCTGTCAGCACCTTTGTGTCTGATCAGACTTAAAGCTGTTTGTTTGCACTTCCTGACGTTGCCTCCTCTGATAAATGAATCGTAGATTATTTGAACTGTTGTTGTTGCAGACGGAGACGTCTTAGGACAGAAGAGAGGAAGACGCATTGGAGGCAACCAAAGATTTACATGAGAAGACCCAGACCCAAGAATCACCTGGGACATCCAGAGACATTTCCTCTGAACCATTCAACAGAGACCAGGAGTCGCCTAAGACAGCGACCACACTAAGAGACCTACCAGAGACAGTCCTGAAGTCAACTGAGGAAACAGTGGATTCTTCCATGGACTCTCTTAAGACTCTACCGGCATCACCTCAAACCAAAGGGGATCCACGTAAGACACCCGATGACCAGAATGTATCTCTATGGAGGAGATTTAAGAAGTATTTAACCCCCAAAAGCCAGCGCCAATACAAGTCTCAACAACAGAGACAGGACCAACACAATTCCCCTGAGCCTACAAGAGTCACGGGCTTCATGCTGCCCTTCTTCAGCAGTATCAACAGGAACGGCTCTGCCCTTTATAAGGTGGCTGCAGCAATTTTCATTGCTAAACTCGACGGCATCAGTCCGAGCATCAGCCAGATTTTCACTATCGAGTAAGCTGCAGTCAGATCGGATCTTTGGAGAACAAAATGAGAAGTTAAAAGCTCCTCGAAAAAACACTTATGTAGGACAAATTTAAAAGATCTAAAAAAAATAATCTCTACATTTGTATGTTGTCTCTGAAGCGTCACTTTGTTTGTTCTACAGGGTGACAGCACTTCACTGCAATCCAAGTAAGTTTGTGAAGTTAGGCCCGACAGGCAGCGATCAATGAAGCTGCAGAGTTCTAGCTCTCAAAATTGTGAAACTTTGGGTTAATATGACAAAGAAGAAGCTCAGGGCTTAAAAAAGACCGGGCGAAAATGATGTGAAGTGTCATGATGTAAGTTAGTTACTCTTTTGATTCATCAAACGATTGATTTACATACATGCTGTCGTCAGTTATCTAATTAGCTGAAAACAGCATTTTATGATGTAATGCTTTCCACTCTCTCGCATTTCTCCTTCTCACTCCAACATCCAACCTGCAGAGCCTTTACGTCCATCTCTATACTTCCAAACAGTGCTGGCTGACATCACAGAGGCTCTGTCCCCTTGTTATAAACGGTCTTTATAAATACTGATTATAACCACTCTGATGTTGAATCGCTGCATTAATAAGACAGCTGTTATGTTTGTTTTCACATGACTTTGGTGTGCGTTGGCGTGACAGTCGTTGAGCACCTGTCCAAGCAGGAAACAGGAAGTCTCCCAGCAGAGTAGGCTCTATACCTGACTTACTCCTCATCAAAGAACAGTAAAGCTGACTTTACAACTTTACATAGCAGTGTTCACAGTTGGGATGTCTGTGTGCTGTTCTGTCTGGTTAGGGCAGACAGTGCTGAGGAAGTTCTGGTCCAGGAGGACTAGCTCGGTCCTGACACATTGGACTCCATGTCTCGTCCCTCTCTGACCCCTCTCTCTGTTTCTGTGTAGTTTCTTTCTACAGCTGTCATATAGTGCACAAAGCACAAGCTAACAGGAAACCTCTCTGTGTCAAGTCTCTGGAGTAAAACTGATTTAGATGCATCAGTGGATACTTTTAGTGGTTTATCTTGGTTGGTCCCAAAACTCTGTTTAGGTCCTTAGGATGGGTGCAAAGTTTCAGATCTTTATTTGGTTTCTCTGGTATTTTGTAGTTTTTATTTTTCTGATGAGCCAGTCTCTAACTTTTCTCGCTGCCTCTGTCATTTCTTTTTAGTTTTATTTTTATGTTTTCCTGGCGAATGACCACATCTTGGTTTTCTTTAACCCAGTCACTGTGTGAAGTCCTGTTCTGTGTTTCACTTCCTCTCTGTCAGTGACATTTTAGGCTTTCAAACCTAACGTAGTTTGTTTCCCTCAATAAGTGCAGAAAGAGCCTTCAGAGCAGCATTACATTTCAGAGTGACCCTACACACTCCTTTATTGTGTGTGTGTGTGTGTGTGTGTGTGTGTGTGTGTGTGTGTGTGTGTGTGTGTGTGTGTGTGTGTGTGTGTGTGTGTGTGTGTGTGTGTGTGTGTGTGTGTGTGTGTGTGTGTGTGTGTGTGTGTGTGTGTGTGTGTGTGTGTGTGTGTGTGTGTGTGTGTGTGTGTGTGTGTGTGTGTGTGTGTGTGTGTGTGTGTGTGTGTGTGTGTGTGTGTGTGTGTGTGTGTGTGTGTGTGTGTGTGTGTGTGTGTGTGTGTGTGTGTGATATCATAAACTCTCAGAGTAGTGAAGTCGACAACTTTATTGACATTGTACAAAAAGACATTTTATTTCCATCTGTTGTCCCCGATCAGATGATGGCAAGAGTAACATACAAATCAACTCGTCACATAGAACAATATTCAGACATTCAAACATTATGTGAGAGTTTATCTGAGATGTAAACGATTGTGGAGAGGACACATTAATACTGACCAGACTGGTTACTTCAAATACATTCTTTTGACTTAACAGGTGAAAGTTCGAAGATTTGTGCAAAGTTGAAGATTATTTGATTCTTTTTTGGCTTTAAAATAAAGTTTGTGCTAAAGTAGAGCCACGCGGTTGGATTGTCAGTCTCAATACCATTCCCTGATTCCTTCATGTATTCTTATTATTATCTTATTACACCCCTCACCAAATCAAAGTCATCTTCATTGGCATTGTGCTTTACATTCAAGTTGTGCATTTTGAAAAAAACAACAGCAGCAACAACAAATGTGCATGGACTTGGATTAAAATACATAACCATAAGGGGGGTTGGGGAGAGAGTTTAGCTTCCTGATGAAACTGTTCAGTCTGGTGGAGCTGGCTCCGAGGTTCTGGTACCGTCCTCCAGACTGCAGGAGGCTGAAGAGGCTGAGCACACATCTTTGGGGGCCCCCGTGCTTAGTGTGATGGTGCTCGGGATGTTGTTACCGACCTGTACTGACTGAGGAAGTCCAGCAACCAGCCACAGAGGGATGAGTGGAGGCCCAGTTGGTCCAGTTTCCTGATCAGCTGTTGTGGTGCGATGAGATAAAGTCTATGAACAGCATTCTGACATCAGAGATAATTTACAAAAAATTGTAAAAGTTGAACATTGAAAAAAGTTTGAAATCCTCTGATTTAGCACACATCCAGGGATGTTGTCTGGGCCTGCAGCCTTGCGGGTGTTGATATTGGAGAGTGTTTTCTTCACGCTGGCTGCAGACAGACACAAATCCTGATCGTGAGGAAAGGAGAGTTTCAAACCATCTGGACAGGGAGGGGACGCCATATACGCCGCCATCAGACCTGGTCATGGCAGCTGGGATTGGCTCCAACAACAAGTGGTACAGGTCATGGATGGATGGTTGAGTGTTTGTCTCTTGTCAGCACTTTTCATGAAACATTACTTCACACAGAGAAAAGCCAGTACAGTTAATGCAAAGAGTACCAGTCCAATGTAGAAGCCAACTGTCCCCTGACTCTCTGCTTCTGGTCTCACTGTTGGTCTCTGAGTTTCAGGCTCATCAGCAGCTGCTGTGAAGGACAATAAACACATCTTACTGAAACATTCAACAAAATATCTGCATGAAGCTTCAACATATAAGACGGTGTAAATAAAAATGCTGCTGAGAAATACTAACTACGTCACGTCTTTAAATAAAAGAAGAGATTTGAGAAGAGATTTGAAATATTCTCTGAAGTCTAAGAAAGGCAGCCTCAACATTCAGCCATCAAATCTCAAACGTCTGAAAAAGAAACCTGAGATTGTGTGCGTGTGTGCGTGTGTGCGTGTGTGTGTGTGAGAGAGAGAGTGAGAGAGAGAGAGAGAGGATCCACAGGGGACCCACAGGGTCGGACTTCACCCCGGTTTGCCTGATAGTGCCTCCTGACATGGGGTTTGACCTTTTAATGACCTTTCTGAGAATGTTTGATGAAGATGAGTCAGTGTGAGTGATGATCCAGACCCTGGTTTTAATAAACTACTGAGTCAACTTACCGCTCACATTAAGGTGACATCCATCATCGTTCCTACCATCTTCTGACAACACTTGACAGTTGTATTGCCCCGAGTCTTCGGTCCTTAACGAGGACACGTGAAGTCTGAGTCGTCCTTCTTTGAGGACGTCTTGGTCACAGTGGACTCGTCCTACAAACTGTTCACCTTGAGACACTGAGACCTCGACTCCTTCTTGAAGATGAAACAGGACACTGTCTTTGTGATCAGAGGACATCCAACACTCGATATGAAGATTCGGAAGTGAGCGGTCAGCTTTGGGTGTGAAGGTCCACTCCAGCGTGACGTTCTGGTTCTCCTCTGCCTGATAGAAGCTCCGAGTCACCTTCACTTCAAATCTTCCTGCTGAGGAGACACAGAGAGGAACATGAGGTGTGTGTGTGTGTGCAGTCTGAGAGTGTTTTAGTCTCTCTCTCTGTGAGGAGACTGAACTAAAGGTGTGAACTAACCAGAGACACAGCTGATCAGAGTCATGAGCAGCAGGATCCAGATCATCTTCTTCTTCTTCCAGTGAGAGGACACAGAGCTGAAGAGACAAACACAAGAGGTCAAAGTTCAGTCCTCCTGCAGAGCAGAGGTTCCCAAAAATGTTCAGACCCCAAAATAACTGAGCCCAACTCTATTTCAGCAGTGTCATGTAAGAAAGACAGTAGAATAATTTGATATATATAATCACTAGGACTGTGTGGATATTCACAATTTCCAAAACACACAGAATTAATGGGAAGTATACATATTACTTTGCCACTGTTAACCATTAGTTAAAATGTAACTAATATTTGAATGGAGTCTTTTTCACCATAATGGATAAAATATGCAATTTTAGGTCACTTTTTGTTTGGTGATAGAAAACATCTCATGACCCACTCAGTGAGTGTGTTTACGTGGGCTTGAGTGTCCCGGTTATGAGCCTCATCCCGGTTTTGATAATATTCGGGATATGACGTTTAGGTTGAGAAACCTCACTGCGTCTTCTTTGCGCATGCGCACATAGGCCTAAGTTTTTTTCTTACAACGCAAACCGCGGACATTTAAAATGTTAAAGTAAGTGAAAACACCATTTTCTTCAGTCTCCCCACCTTTTTCAGTCACACATCACCTCTGAAAAAACTTCAAATAAAAGAAAACTCACCATGAAAAAACTTTCATCTTGTCACTGAGGTTGTTTCCATATCCCGTTTTTTATATTGGGATTTTAATAAATCCGTGTATTTGCGCATGTAGACATCATATTGTAGCGTCTGTCCGTTAAAGAACGACAAATAACAGCTTTTAATAAAGCGGTCACCTTCTCTCCACGCCGCTTCCAGCCGAGAACACAACTTACTGCAACAGACCAACTGGACCAACCGGTTACCTTCTCTCTCTTTAAGCCGCTAAATACGTACCTTTAGGTGCGTTCACTGACCCTCCACATAATCGGAATTAGGAACACTTTAGCAAAGACTGTCCTTACAACATATCCCCTCTGACTTTCCATTAAAAAACACACCCACACAAACTCCTACCTACACACACTGTTTCTGGTTTGTACTGTAATTATGTCTCGTCTTGCAATAAAAACAAAAAATAAAAAGAAGAGCTGCCATCCGCCTGTGTGAAAAGGGGAAGAAACCTTAAAACCATTTCCTCCGCCATTATTTCTTGCAGTAGTATTTTCAGGGTCGTGATAGGATACTTCTTATTCCTTACTCCTTATTTATGAAAGTATGTCAAAGTAACTTCACAAAATGCATAGTTTAATGTTCATTTCAGGATTTAATATCATTACTTGTTACACTAAGTAGTAGAGAGTGTTATAATAGGTTATATATTTGTTTTTAAAGTAGGAGAAATGAGTATGTTTTATAAAGGGGGGGGGGGGGGGGCTCCGAGAGTATGGCTTCCAGGGCCCTTTGTTAAGGGCTCTCCGGTCCCTGTATGACCGGAGCAGGAGTCCGAATGGATGGACAACACTGACTCAGATCCTGTTTATAACATCCATGATCTGATGGTCATGACAGATACACGTGACCTGCTGTTCACCTGGAACCACATGCAGCACCTGAACTATTTTCCATTGCTGTTGTCGGTCTCTGTATCTGCACCCCCTTTAATCTCAGATACACCCAGAGTCATTTTGTTCTAAGACTAGATAGCTGAGGCTATTTGTTTGTACAAATATAAATATAAGCTTGCACTGATATCAGCTATTTAAAACATTAGAGTCTGAAAGTTGCCAACAAACAAACAGATGGATGATGCAGGAGAGTTTTAAAACTCTCATGTCCTGCCAGGTTAAAATCCTGGATTTTATCAATGGAGCCTGGTGGAGTTGAAGAGAGTGACGCAACAGATGCTTTTTTTAAATAGTAAAGAAGAGTTTCTTACCTTAACAAAAGGTCTTCCTCAGTAGGGATCCTTTCTGCTCCGGGGGGCCTCCGACCACTAGGGGCCTCCAAAACCCCATCGACTCAAGCCTCATCTTGTCTTTGAGTTTTTTGTTTCTTTGTTGTTGTTTTTTTAAATACATATGTTGAAACATAAACAAATGGATGTAAAGGTACTTGATGTGAAAATAAGAAAAGTATTCTGATTGGTTTTCTGGCTGTGTCCTGATGGTGACCTGCCTTCAGTCAGAGGACAAAGAGGGAATAATCAGCAGTATTTATTATTATTATTAAGTTTAATATCAGCAGCTGAAACAAAGAACAAACATGGACAAGAACTCGTCAGAGAGCTGGAGTTTAAAGATGTGGGGGAGGAGCTTAAGAGGAGCCATAAAGAAGACCAATGCGTCAGGTAGGCTTTCTTTAATATTATTTCCACATGAGGGACCGGCTCATTGTAGTGAGTCGTTACCATGATGAGCCGCCAGGTGGCGCCAACATAATGTTTGACCTGTGAGCTACAAGTGTGTGTAGACTGTAGAAGAAGAGCACGGTGCCGGCTGTGTTGTTGACTTGTTGCACGGACACATTAAAAGTTAAATGTTGAACATTTTGTATGTTTGAAACAAAAACATAACAGTCGTCATTTAAAGCAGTAGCCCATAAATCATTGTCTCTCAGGTGTTGTTCTTATGAAAACATGGAGGCTTGTTTATCTTTACGTCTCTACTGTGAAACTCCTGTGATTAGAAATGTAGTGTGTTTGTGTGTGCACGCGCGCTCGCTCTCTGCGCACGTGTGATTGATAGATGCATTGATGATGATGATTCATGAAGGTGGTGTAAGTCCTGAACGATAGAAGACGTGCAGGTGATTTTTAGCCTGTCAGTGTAAATCCTGTATAAGAGGTCGGTCCACATACACACAGTCAAAGTTAATGACATGTGATTACAGCTGGGATTTAATCACTATTATACAGGCGCTACACATCCTGCTGTAGTTAATGTTCTCTGTGTCCTCTGCATGAAGAGGATCAAATAGAAACATCAGAGCAATAACTTCTTATTTGACTCTGACCTCCTCACTGCCTCACTTTAGCTCTGATGCTCTTTTCCGTCACACACATGATAAATGGACTTGAGCTTTTCTCCTGAACTTTTACACCACGTCGTACCTACCTTCCCATCCACACCCAGTCACACACTGAAGTCAGTGGTTGCTATTTAAAGTGACTATAGCGAAGTAACTCATCCCATTCATACACCACCGATGAAGCAGCGGGAGCGACTTGGGGTTAAGTGTGTTGCCCGAGGACACGTCGCACACGTGGTTGCAGGAGCTGGGGATCAAACCTCCGACCTTCCAGTTGAGGGAGAAGCGCAGCAACTTTTTAAGCTCAAAGGTCTAAAACACCTGCTGCTATAATATTGTACTCGCCCTTCACTGACCACCTGACCACAGAGGTGAGGGGCCGGGTACGAGTCTTAAAGCCCTTCCTTCTGCCCCGTGGATTGCCTCTGTTGACGCACAGTTTATAGCAGGTTCAAGATTAATATAAAGTGCTGTGATGCCCGGTGTTCTCACGCCAAAGTGACAATTTGTATTTTGGACTTGGCGTTAAACATGTTCATGTCTGCTGAAAAAAAAAGGAGGCTTATTGAATGAGTGTGTATGTGACTTCCTGTGCTTCTGCAGCCTCAAGCGGACACTCGGGGAACTTCACTGCACTTTCACATCACTGGAGGTCGCTGCTGTAGTCTAGCCGTAAATATGGGGGGGGGGGGGTTTGAGCGACTTCTGCTGTCACTCAAACTAAAGTGGAATAAAAGGAGCCGCTCAAAGGCACCGCGGGGTCGTTGTTGTCCATCACATCCCGCTGCAGGAAACCTCGAGACAAAAGCTTCCTCGTGCTGTCTCCGTGTTGATGATGCGTTCGTCTCTCTTGGCTGAACTGTAAGAAGCACGCGGAGCCCTCGGGTGGATTAATTTCTCGTATTATTTATTGAAAACCCAGCAGTCGTCAGTAATACCTGTTGTGCCCGTACAGACAGGCGGGGGGAGTGAGGGGAAGTGGTCAACTAAACTAGCTGTCATTCTGTTGTCAAGAAGGAAAAAAAAGAAAAGAAGCAGAAAACACTCTGATATGCTACTGAATGACACCTCCTTGGACTTGTTTTCTTTTTCAAAATGTTACACCGGAGGAGCAGAGGAGAACTGAGGGAGAAGTGTGGCGGCGGTTCAGAGATAGAAGTGAAATCTGAAAGACGGGTTTTGGGTGCGTTTGTTTTCTCCTCTGAGAAGTGTAGCTCTCGTTTATTTTGTGTAGTGAAAAGATCCCCCCCTTCTCTCTCTCTCTGCGTCTCTTCCTCCCTCCGTTTGTCTTCATCGTTTCTTTGGAGTTTGGGCTGTGCGAGGCGGGGTGACGGGCCGACCCGCGTTCATCCCTCCATACTGGTACTTCGCTTTCTTCTCAGATGGCTTCAGGATCTTCAGAAAGGTCCACAAAAACACAGAATTGATTAAAAATCGCAGAATTAAAAAGTTCAGATTTTATTCTACCGTTCGCCTCTAAGGTCTCTAATCCGTGTACCTGGAAGGAGCACATCAGGGTTTCGTCCACGCTCATCATGCCTCCAGCGTTGTCGAACTCTCCGCAGTAGTTTGGAGCCGAGAACAGAGTCACCAGCTGCCGCTTGGCAAAGAACTCATAACCGTCTTCAACCACCTGGGGGCGCCAGAGGGAAACTTTTAACGCTTCATAATGAGTCGAGAAGTTTCTGATAATCTGTTGGATTTCACTGGGCAGAATTTTTCCAAATCCAAATTGTTTTTGGGAGTCAAACTATAATAAAGCACGACATTTAAATCATTAATATCCAGGATGTTGAGGGGGGGGGGGTTTCCGTACCTGGTGGGCCCTGCAGATGAGGTCCAGGTCGTGGCGGTTGAGAAACTTGCTGACCACATCGGCCCCGAATGTGAATGAGACGCCGCGGTCGTTTTCTCCCCAGCCCTGCACGTCTTTGTCTGGGTCCGACCACAGCAGATCACACAGGAGGCCTGCAGGAGGAAACACGCTCAATGCTCAAAGACGCAGTGAGGAAGAAGTACTCGCACTATATTTACATAACGCCACACATTCAAACACAATGCTGACCGTGTAGATATATATATATACAGACGTTGTTCACATCCAGACACCCCGAGCCTCCGTGAAAGACCATAAGAGGAGCTGAGAGAGAGTCTGAACACGGACGACCTTATAAGGAGAAGAGCGACCCGGTCCAGTGAAGAGGGGCAAAAAGCTCCCTCATCCACCGCTTCATTTTTACACAACAACAAAGCTTTTATGTGACGACAGAGCTTAAACCCAGCTCGAGCTCTGGAGCTGCAGCGTCTTCGGACTGTCGTATAAACACATCTGTCCTCCCTCACAGTGTCTCTGATGATGTTCAGGAGAGCAGGAGATGCTGCTCAGGTGGAGGAGGAGGAGGAGGAGGAGGAGGAGGAGGAGGAGTCATTTCTAAGTTAAGAAACGTCCAGTTCACCCTCAGGGCTAAAAGTAGAAACAGGTCTGCGTCACTCTGGGAACTTTTTTTTGGCCCGTTACGGTCGATTTCCTGCTCTGAGAAGTTTGATGGAAACAGACGGTGGATTTGTTTTGATCCCTGAACTGTTACAGTAAGCATGAAAAACCACAAGACAGAGAGCTCCAACTGTTTGGATGAAACCGGAATCACGACGGAAATGTTTCAACGAGGGCTGCAGCTAAGGATTGGATTTATTCTGGATTGTTTATATATATATATATATATATATTTAATTTTTTTTATTTAATTTTATTTTTTTCGAGGAATTTGTCTTTAAAAAACAAGTACTTAAATAAAATACAATATGAGAAGCAATTAACAATATATAAAATAGAAGATAAAGAAAGATTAAAATAAACTACAGTAACTTTTAGTGAAGAAAACGTAAAGTTCCAAATACTTTACATTTTTATAAGTGATACAGAAAAGCAGCAAACGTTACTTGTTGGAAAGTTAAATAATTTTTCTTTTTGATCATTCTGCCTGAAAACGGCAAAAATGCAGAATTTATTTTAAATGTAGCGTTCAAACGGCTCATCGGTCGTATTCATTAGACGAGTAAAATACATAAACAACAAAATGCTGCAAAGTTTCTAAATGTATACTTCAATATGTGTGTGTGTGTGTGTGTGTATGCGTGCGTGTGTGTGTGTGTGTGTGTGTGTGTGTGCGTGTGTGTGTGTGTGTGTGTGTATGCGTGCGTGCGTGCGTGTGCGTGCGTGCATGCTGACCTACCCGTGTCGGGCACGTCTGTGGGTCTCATGATGCGTCTGATCTGCTCCATAGACTGCAGGTCAGGAGAGAGACCTGCAGACGACACATCAGCTCGTTAATCTCTTTTCTAAATCCTCCTGCGTCCGTGGACGATTTCACCCGCCGACTTATTCTGACCCACTTTCCTCCCGTCGGATCAGTGAAAGCAAAAGAACTGACAGTCGGCCACAAAGGTCGCGGCTTGTTTTATTTCATTATCATCAGACTGAAGCTCGTGAGGAAGGACACTGATGGAGTGGACGTGAATACCTCCGTGACAGCAGAAGATCTTCTCGTCCACGATGGCGGCGATGGGCAGGCAGTTGAAGCAATCCGTGAACGTTTTCCACAGCTTGATGTTGAATCTGCGTTTACCTGCAGAATCAACAGAGAGTCAAATTCAAACATACCAGACATATGAGGCCGAAACTTCAGGCTCGTTTCAAACAAATAACGTGTCTTTTGTAAGCTAACGATTTGTAGTCTCAGGATGAGAAACACTGAAACGGGCAGCGTTTCTGCTCGGCTTTTAAAACCTTCTGTCTCCTTTCAGGAAGAGACGTTGTGACAGCTCGTTCACCCGGTCGGGACTCTACGGCCGCTGTATGACCGACATGTCACTTTTTACTGCATGTTTTATATTTGAGATTGTTTTTGTTTTTAACCCCAGCAAAGGATTGTCGCTAAAACACGGGGGATTATCAAACATTTGGAAAAGAGCGCCTTGTCATCCAGCTGGCTGCTCTCTGCTGGATTAAAGCAGGAAACACAGCGTCGAGGGTGAAACGCTCTCAGAGGTGAGATGTTCGAGGACGGGATGGCGTTGCATCTGCAGCCCTAATGATGCTATGTTTGGTTTTCCTGACAGTTTTGCAAACGAAACTCTCAGCGGAGATTGCACGCGTGCGAGATGGCTCACTCCGATCAGAAACTCAGCTCCAGAAAACGTCACAGACTAATAATCAACAGTTCAATAATTCTGGATGTGGCATAAATTATCCACAGGCCGGATTCGATCCTGGGCCTCCCCCGCCTGGAGGACTCAGTACACGGGGCGCTAACCTCAAAGCTATCGCCCAATGAGAGCGCAGAGAGACTCACACTCGTCGTAGAAGCCGTAGATGCGGTTGATGGAGGCACACTCGTGGTTGCCCCTGAGCAGGAAGAAGTTCTCGGGGTATTTGATCTTGTAGGCCAGCAGCAGGCAGATGGTCTCCAGAGACTGCTTCCCTCTGTCCACGTAGTCGCCCAGGAACAGGTAGTTAGCCTCCGGAGGGAAGCCGCCGTACTCGAAGAGCCTCAGCAGGTCTGTGTACTGTCCGTGGATATCACCTGGGAGGGAGAGGAGGTGACGAGTGAGGAGCGGGAGGTCATGAAGAAAGGGAAGTGGATGAGAGGGAGGTTAGCGTACTGACCGCAGATTTTGAGCGGAGCCTCCAGCTCCAGAAGGATCGGCTGACTGAGGAAGATCTCCCGGGATTTGATACAGAGGCCACGAACCTCCGCCTCCGTCATCTGGACGATCTTCCCAGGGCGACATCCTCGCACTGCAGAAGAGGAAAGAGACGCGTCGTGAGGAAAACGTGCGGTTTTATTTTCAGACATTTTCAGACATAAATTGGTCGTCTCTCGGACATTTCCTGTCTGATTAGCCCGACTGGCAGAGGATGGAAAAGTGTGTGTGTACGGTTGATGTTGGGTTTTATAAACACTTCCTGTTGTGTAACAGAGGGAAAGAGGAGGGGTGGAGGGGGTTGTCGTGGTGACATGACAAGCGGCCGTAGATCGAAGTGAAGGGTTTGAATCCTTCCATTGAACGCACGTTGGAGATTTAAATGAACACACCTCGCGTTGTTGATTCATTCTATTTCTCTGGTGCAACTTTTTCAAATCCAGTTTAACCTTCAGCAGAAAGAGATTCATTCATGTCACTAAAGTCAAATAAAACGCACAATATTTTTTAATATCTCCCCGATATGATCAACACACAACGGCAGAACTTTAAAAAGCCCACTGCTTGAGTTTGTATCCGATGTTTCCTCGCCTGCTGACTTGGTCGCATCACTTTCAGTCGGGATGGTTTGCCGTCTTAAATGTACGCTTTCATCCGGCTACAGAATACAACCTATCGCTGTGGAGTAGGGGCGGGATCACCAGAGGCCCCAGGATACGACCTCATCATGAGACACGAAACCTTTCTATTGCGATTTTTTTAACATTTTGCGATTATATTGAAATTTCTTTTTTCCATTTGTTCATTTTTTTAATCTGTATTTGTATTTTATTTGTCAAGGTTAAGCCCCTTGAGATGTACCATCTTGTTTTCGAGGGGGTCCTAAACGTCCCACCCTGTAAAGGCAGCGTGCAGCTCACAATCTCATCCAATGCAACTCCTTCATAATGAATTAACAATGAAAAAAGTATTTCTAAAATATCAACAGTTGTACTTTACTGTATGGATATTTACAGTATGTTCATATGAAGATGTTTTAACAGAGTTTAGGAGGTTATTCGCAGATAAGATACAGTTAGCCTGGAAGTAAACAGATCATGAAGGTCACCCTACATTGTTTTAAATAAAGGAACCAGACACAACCCTGATGAAGACAGGTCGGCCTGATTCACTTCAAACACACAGAACCAATACAGGACGGCTCAGCACCTCGTCCCCAGAAAGAAGCTGTGACAGCATGAAAAACCTGCAGAGAGCAAAACGTACAAGAACACGTTTTAAAGAACCGCCATCGAACTGACAAAGTTTTCTGCACATCAGGAAACTGAGCTTGAGTACTTGCAGAGTGGTCAGGTTGCAAAGTGGAAAAGTTTGCAGTATTCATGAACAACACTCCTGCTGGTCGGGCATTTCTGTCAGCCCTCCTTTCAAGCTGATTCATCCGAACCAGCGGCGACAACAACACCGTGAATCTGCTTCGGGGATTTGAGTTTTTCAACGTTCCCTGCAGTGTTTGTCCCACATTCTGCCAGTGTGCTCAGATGAACAGCAGCGCGTCACCACACGAGAGGGCCAGCGCTGACTCAGACTGCTGCTGTCAGACGACACCGCGCGGCGACATGACGGGAATCCTAGCAGGCTTCAATCGCCACGTCATCAGCCAATCAAACAAGACGAGGAGTTTGTGCTCCAGGTGACTCCACGCCGCTGTGCACGCATGACAAGCGTGTGTGTGTGTGTGTGTGTGTAAACAGTCCTGTCTCGTCTGCAGCAGCCAAACACGACCTGCGATCACACACCTGCTGCTATATTTAGAGCGTGCAAAGGTTCAAATAAAAAAACAAAATATCACGAGCCAATCACATGGAAGGTTTTTTTTAAAGAGTCCATTATGTCCTGCTGAGGTTCAGAAACATGAACACGTTGTACTAATGGTCTTGAAAGCACGGTGCCTAAGCCAGGAGTGTCCACTGAAGTGTGTGTGTGTGTGTGTGTGTGTGTAAAGTGATTTCACACCCCTCCCCTTCAGGTCAGCAATGACTCGTTTGCAGGTCTGTGCCGGCTCAGCTGACAGGGAGGGAGGCCTGATATAGGACACACACATACACATGGGAATAAACATCATAACAAGCAGCACTAGTCTCACTTGTCTGAGAGGATCCTCTTTCGCCTTCTGGTTAAGTTGGGAACACACACACACACACACACACACACACACACAGGATTTTTCGTAGGAGGTATCCCAGCATTTTTTACTCTGTCACCTCCGCACTGCAGCTTCCCCACTCAAGAGAAAGACTGAGACGTACCAGAAGGGAGAGAACAGGAGGTGGTACCCACATCCCGTCACCATGGCAACCCAGCTAGACTAATTTTCCGGCCTGCAAGGTGTTGTTGAGCGGGATGGTGTTTTTTTTTTCTTCTCTCGAGGAGAAGGGGGCTGATTTTCTGATAAAGTGGCATCTCCGCCAACCCAAGCTCTGCATACTAACATGTAGTCGATGTGACAACAGAGGCTTACACACACACACACACAGAAATACAGAGAACAGTGAAACAATCAGTCAGTTAATTAATAGTAAAAAGTTTCACAGATTTCTGAGTGAAAATGCTCAGCAGGTGACTTTTGAAACATTAATATGATTCAGGATTTGAAGTTTCCAGTTTGTGTTCTCGTCTTTTAACCAATCAGGCTTAGACCCCTTTCACATATGTGCTTCACTCCTTAAAGTTTGTATGTGAGCC
Source organism: Symphodus melops (assembly GCF_947650265.1). Lineage (NCBI taxonomy): Eukaryota > Metazoa > Chordata > Actinopteri > Labriformes > Labridae > Symphodus > Symphodus melops. The sequence continues at coordinate 18,646,948 of NC_136710.1, read as the reverse complement.
ATGTCAAGAGTCAATCTTCAGTTCTGAAAAATGAAGCCAATGCAAAAGTGCAAAAAAAACAAACAAAAAACTGCAGTACCTCCTGTGTCCACTTGAGGCTGGCTGCAAAAGCAAAGGAATCCCATATTGAAACGTTACAGCACGAATAAACATGTTGGTCCATATGTTCAGCACACTTTACAAGGGTTAATCTTTTATAATCAGTCAACCATTGTGGTCATAGTAAGACCTCAGGGTTGTTCATAATCAGGGTCACGCCCCCAGGAAGTACGCTGACTGTTGAGGCCTATTTTACATGGTGGCCAAACATCCCATGATGACCAGTTGGCCCAAAAATACTTTTACCAGTAAGCTAACGTTGGCAAAGAGACGTCTTTAAATGCACAGTTTGTGAATTCCACCACCAGGGGGCTCTCGCTCAAAACAAAAACACAACATCGAGGCTGGCGGGGAATCATGGGAGTTCTCTCTGCTACATATTTTGTCCACATAATGAACACAGATCAAAGTGAACTAAAGTTTGATTGGCCCAGTAACGCAGAAGATCCGGTTCTGCATTATGAGCGCCACTGAGCAGCTTTCATAGGACTGAACTTAGCTCCGCCTCCAGTGATGCATCTATTCTATAATACGTCCTTAGGTGGAGCTGACTGATAAGTGAGCATATTGTATCCACCTTGACTCCACCTTCTCTTACTATTGATTTAAAGATGGGTGGAGTCAGCACTTCTAATACGGTGACCGCCAACACACCTCTTCAGGTTGAGGATCCTGAGAGTGCGTCCATGTTTGATCCAGCCTGTGGTTTGAAACGAAGCAGAGACTTAAGGCCAGGGATGTCTGCAGAATGTTTTTATTTCACCATGTGGAAAACTCAATTTAAATCTCAGTTAAAGCTTGGGTACCGGAGGAACAGCTTAGTCTGAAAACATGATTTTCATTTTGTGTGATTTTGAAAGTGTCAGTTTTCAGAAATAACGGCCTCTGTATCTGATTTCATGGAATTGAAAAAGTGTCAAAATTGTTTTTATTTGCTGGATGAAGTATGAAACGCTGTGATTCCGTCCAAACAGCAGAACGAAGAGCGCCGCTTAATCAGTCGTCTCTTATTTTCATCAGTAGTGAAAGTAAAAATGAAGGCCTTTCTGATTCTTCCTCACGTCATGTCTCGTCTGAAAAGTGACGTTCACCTCGTACTTCCTAACTTCTTTACAAGATTAGCGCCACGTTCCAGGTCGTCTCACCTAATCTGGTCCGGTTCGTCTGCCTCCCCGTCGAAGCCTTTCACTTTGTGTTTGCTCACAGTCTGATCTCTTTGGAGCAGAGGAGATCCCTGCCGCGGGTCTCTCAGACTAAAGTTCCCTTTCCTAGACTTCCTTCTTCTTTTTCTTTTTTTTATCTTTTTATCCCTTAGTTGCAGTCTTAGCTGAGCCTGAACCCCCCCGGGGGTCCTCCTCCTCCTCGGCCTTGTCAGTGAACTGTGCTGACGTCAGAGGACAGATCTGTCCGCTCTCCCTCCCAGTGCGGCTTTTACATTCCAGTCAGCTCACAGACCCGTACGACCTGAGCAGCTCTGACTGTGTGGAGCTCTACACTGGGCTCGGTGATACGCAACAACACGCGAGACCACAAAAAAAAGAAAAAAGAAATTAATGTTCTGGTGTTTCAGTCTATAAAACGTGACTAACAGGAAACTTCAGCATGCAAAGAGAAAACACAACAATCAAACAGGTTGAACAGAAACTACTGCTTCACCTGCTCTTAGCTCCATTACACCATTTACTGTTAAGGCCCACACTGGGAACTGCATGGTTCATTCATTTGAATTGATCTTCATTATATTGTCTCACCTTAAAACTTTATAACCTCCACCAACTAAATGTGTCCAACAGTCCAATACTTCACTCAGACTCACTTTAGAGTGAACAAGTTCCCGCTCTGGAGAACCGAGAATATTTTAAAGACACAAGAAAGAAGAAGAGCAATCAGACTAATCTTTGACTATTTGTCCAACATAGTCTGTTAATATTAATGAGTGAGGTCAGCCGTCTGTTCCTGCAGGGGGCGCTGGAGGCTCATCAGCAGCAGCCGCCATGTTGGAAATGCAGTCTAACTTTCAGACATGTCAGCTACGCGCTAAACCCCGTACAGTGTGTGCCAGCGATGACGACAACTCTTTTGTTTTTTTTTGTACCAGGCGATGAACATGTTTATTTATCCGTAAATTTCTGTAAATGTGTCTTTTTTTGTTGTCTGTGCTGTGTGACGGACTTCTGGTGTTCCTGACGTTCAATGAACTGCACGATTTAGATTCGCTTTATTTTTTTAGACCAGAAGTTGCCGCTTGTTGTACACAGAGAAATGTAACTCTAAAATGATCAACTCCCCTGGTTTCTTTCTTGGAGCTGAATCGTCTGCAGAGGACGCCTCCTCCTCTTCAAAACAAACAAAAGGTCATTTTAAGTCCTAAAATAATCCCAGCAGCTTTATTTATAAAGCACCTTTCACAGACTTGACTCAGGTCTGATCACTTTCAGTCACATTAGAAACCAACAAAGTGTCTCTGCAGCACCTTTTAAGGATTCAGGGACTGCAAGCTGAGCTGCTTCGAACTTTTTCGGTGTGACGCTGTGAGCTGTTTGTCCTCATCCTTTTTCCGATGTGTCCGACTCCCCATGAACGCAGCATTAGTTCATGTACACTTTTAAAGAGAGAAGGAACACCTTTCTGTGGGTTAGGGATACGCTGCTTCCTGCTCTTGGTTTGGTTTCACTTTGTCGTCACGAGTGAGCCAGTGTTGGCGTTAACTCAGCTCCAGCCGCCTGAAGCAATCCAGCAAATATTTTCTCGGATCTCTTGTACTATTCTGCACAGCAGAGTTACGCAACACGCAGCTGACACACAATTGAACTCATTTATTTTCCAGCTGACTTAAGACGACAGAACGAGAAGTAGAAACAGGCCGGAGCTATCCGAGGACGTGAAGCAGTTCACGAGTGTCTTTTCCTAAAATTGAGACAAATAACTTCCATCCACTCTCAAAGAAGTTAAAGAAATGTTCAACCTTTAAACTGGAATAACAGATCCTAAGTCATTGTCTTAAAGAAGTCTGTAAGTCTTCATCTTTTCTGCTTCACTGGCTGCTTACTCTTCAGGGTCAAGCAGGTCAGCTTTTCATGTATTTAAAAGGAGCAGAGTTAGCTGAGCATCGTGCGTGTTAAAGCCAAAGAGACCGAGGGAAAGATAAGTGAAGTACGCACACAGATTGCTTCTTGAAGGCATTACCATATAAGGGCGTTACTGTACAGAGGAAGGAGGAAGTGGAGCTACTCTGCGGGGACAAAGAGGGAGCGCTGGAAGGGAACGAGTCGGAGGCCAGCGCTCCGTCGGGGGAGAGGAGCTTCACAATGAATCGGCTGTCAAGCTGAACCGGGCAGGAGGCGACGTCAGAGCGTTCACATCAACGAGACAACACGGGGTGACATCATGGGCCACGACGAAACACGGCTGACTCACACCAGCAATTTATTTAGCTGTCTAGTGGTGAACAGTGTCTTTTTGTTTGTTTGTGGTTTACAACAAAAAGCTCGACATCACTTTATTTGTGCTGAGGTTTAGTGTATTTACTGTCAACTAGTTCTTCTACCTTGAGAGGTTCTTAAAGAGGCAAACAAGATCCAGAAAGAGACCAAGACCCACCCGAGACCAAATCAAGACCAAGATCTGAAGGGATGGAGGCAAGATCATGAATATCTCATGTGCAGTGGACGTCCTCGTCTCTTAGAAAGTCTCGGCCTTAACCGTGGTAAAAATAATCAAACTACAAATCAATTTAAATAATTTGCTCTTTTAGAAACGGCGTGTTTTCATCCCTGATCACATGGCGAGGAAAATTAGCCTTTCAGCGATGGTCTTGATCAGTCTCGATTTAAAATCCCGAACACGAGACGAGAGCGAGCAAAAATGATTTCGACTCCAAGACGAGACTGAGACCTTTAGAGAGTCGAGTGGAGATCGACTTGAACACACTCAGACACAGTTTGACACGAGGAGGAAACGTTTCACAGGGCTGCACACTCGTGGTGCCGATGACTGCGGGCCTTTTTAAAAAAAGATCCAGGTTGATGCTTCATACGTGTGGCCAGCAAAGAATACCACGGATGGTAACTGTAGATGCACAGAGTAAAAATATGTCAGCTCGTGCTGCCCTCCAGAATTTATAATTAGATGTTTCAAAGATCCCTTAAAACAGAAAGATGACTGTGCTTGTGTCGTCGACTAAATCATCTTCTTAGCTCGTGGGCTAAAGTTGTTTAAACTGGATTTAGCTCACTCGCGTGGACTGGGAGTGTTGTGATCTAGAAAATGGAGATGAAGTTGCGAGTAGGCTGTGTCAGGTTAAAAGTTGCAGAATCACATTCAGCGCTCGATCGAAGGCCGAAGCATGGCGGTGCTAGCTAGCACTAGCTAACGCGAGCCACGCCCAGCAAACCAAAAGACAATTTATCACAACTAAAGTTTTCCTTCCTTTTGAACGAGTCATTTTGTGCAATCAAGACCATAATAAAACCGCGATGTTGTCGCTCTAGATCAACTCTCTTTACTTTGGTCGCTTGTTGAAAATATGTATGTTCTGAAAAAGTGAGACACTGAATACCAGAGTGAGCTGTAGCTTTGTTTTGGTCTCCACCAACCCGTAACGAACGTACCTGGCTCTTTAGCTGCTTGATGCTAACGGCTACATTCAACAGATAGCGGCTAACTTTGGTAGCCGATGTGCGCAGTGAGCGTCAGATGTTTTATTTGTGGAGTAATAACGGCTGTCTGCTCTGCGTGAAAGCGGCGGGACAGAAGAGCAGCGTATTTCAAAGTTGAAACGAGGAGACTGGCAAATGTTCATATTTCCTTTTTTCTTTTCTTGCCAAACAAATACCCAAAGGAACTTCAGCTTGTACAGAACTAGCTCAAGTCCAGCCTTTGAGTTTTCTAGCAGGTATGACTCGACATGTTTTTAGACTCTGCTGCACCCAACAGCTCCGGTAAAGATGCCTCGTCAGTCGGACCTTTTTTAGCTCTCCACCTCCATTCTCTCTTCTTTCCAACTGGGCACGAGGCCAGACGCTCCCCTCCACTCCTCCGTCTAACCCTCTCCCACACAGGGCCGGTGGAAAAAAACAGTGACCCTCTCAGAGAAGGAGAAACACAAAGTAACTCCGGCGAGGAGCGAATATTAACACAGAAGTCCCGTCTGCAGTGGCATTTTCTGTGCAGGCTTTTGCATTTTCAGAGGACGTTTTGTTCGCCTCCGAGTGCCCTGGCTGAATGAGCGTCTTTGTGGGGCGAAAGAAAGGCTGAAATTGAGAGGAGAGACCGGGGGAGAAGTAAACAAGAGGAGGCATGGGTACAGGGAGAGAAAGTGGGAGTGAAAGAAAGGCGAAAATGAGAGAAATGTCGGGAGAGAGAGAGAGAGCGGGGGGGTGAATGGAAGGAGAGGGGGAGGGAGGCTTTTATTGGAAAGCATAGCTGGGCAGCTGAAAAGCCAGGGTGAGATCTGTGCCATGTTTGGTGCCAGGGGGTGAACGCTCCCCCGCCACACAGGCTCCGCAATTGTTGTTTCCATAACAGAGCGCCACGCCAGCAGCCTGAGCGCCACGCAACAACACCGCAAGTCCTCCGTGTCCGACGAAAACAAGGAGACGGAACGAGCACAACAAAGCCTTACATCCAGAATGGTTTCTTTAATGATATTTCACTGATTGATATTCTTTTTCCTGTGATATCTGTCTTCCAGGAACTCCAGAAAAAAAACTCCAGCACTCACGTGCCAAAAAACTTACCAGAGCAAATCCAACATCTTTTAAAGCTTTTGGGACACATTAATGCACAAGCTATTAAAGCAAGACGGTACCTTTAGAGATAATCCTTTTACTCACCCTGCAGTTTACTTGGTGGCTAATGTTAGCTTATTCTACAAGTCGCGTGACTTTAATCGACCTGCGCTGCTTGAAAACGACTTTTTAGCCCTCGTCATTCATCGTCATTCATTTTCTCTCTGCTGTCCAGAAATTCAATTAGGCGTGACCAAAGTCTGAACCCCAAAAATCAAAGAGTCCTAGATCAGGGGTTCCCAATCTTTTCAACCGGCGACCCTCCAAAATAAAGGTGCCAGCCAATAGGAAGCCCCATTGAAGTGGTTAAAACCTCCAAAGAGTGTCATCAGAACAGGAGCAGAGAAACATTATTTTAGTCATCGCACAAGAAGAACACCTGTAATCTCTTAAACTAATGTTGTATTTATAATAATGGACCAGATCTGTTATTATTGATCTGTGTATGTTTCTGGACGCCCTTCTCACCATCTCATGACCCCATGGTTGTCAACACGAGCCGTTAGTGGGCGACTTGTTGCATGATGCTGATATTGATTCAGTGACTCGAGTGATTTGTTGAGAGGCTTCAGGAAGAGGTCATAACTGCATAACATCTGGCGACGAAGGTCGTCTTTTTGTCAGCACACGTTTCACAACATGTTCAGTCTGAGTTCTTTGAACGACCCACTGTGTTGAAAAGTCACAAAAATGTACAAAAAACATCTTAAACATCAATCTTCAGCTGTTTGTTTTTTTTGTTTGCTGCAGTGCACAAAAACACCGAAATAAACATGAAGTAAAATGTTTGTAAAATTTACACACTGCAGCTGAGACAGTGAGAAATAAAGATTTGTAAATTACAGGTAATAATAATCCCAACATTTAGAACCTGGGACTTCTGCTGTTTGAACTGAAAGGTTTTATTTCTACTAAATATTAAAGTTTAAAATGTTTGTATCATGACAGCCCTGTTGGCGCTGCATGTTCATGTAAGCAGATGATCATCGATGAAGTGTTTTTATTTAAAGTCAGTACCTGCAGCAGGCTCAGCATGGCTCACCTGCTGTTCTGCAAAAGGAAATCCTGGGTGTTCAACTTGTGTACAAAACAGACTGAGGACTAAAAAAAGAACAAACCCGACACATAAATACAGGAGGAGCGGAGACAGGATGTTTTGTGTAGGAAGAGAGCAGAGGTGGATAAAAACGCAGCAAAAAGAAGCTGAACAAAAAAAAAAGAGAATTTAAAACTTTGAACTAATAAATAAACTTCCAGAAACAGAAAAATATTTTGTGGATATTTTTTCAGCAGACGATCACTCCACAGGATATTTATAACGAGCTTACGTTTCCTTACACATGATAAAATATTTAATATTTGAGAAGTCCAAAAAAAAGCTCTTCATGAGAGACAAAAACTAAACAGAGAAAACAGCTCCTACATTCAACCTTCCATTCTCTCTCTCTCTCTCTGTCTCTCTCCCTCTCTCTCTCTCTCCCTCTCTCTCTCTCTCTCTCTCTCTCTCTGTCTCTCTCTCCCTCTCTCTCTCTCTCCCTCTCTCTCTCTCTCTCTCTCTCTGGCGCATGTTTACAGCCGAGCAGTTGATTGTGCCGCGTAAAAACCTCCGGTGCCACCTGTGCTGGCAGACCAGACAGAGGGCCTGTTGTCGCTGCAGCCCAGACCAGCGTGGGCTTAGCATGGGGCTGCTGGGAAAGCTGGGAGCCTCCAATAGCTGCTTAACGGCAGCCCGCTGAAGTGCAGCAGTAAAAAGTAATGAGCAGCAGAAGTAGGGTCTGTAATAGAGGAGAGAAAAACACTCTGCTGGTTCAGGAGAGCGTACACAAACATGCAGGGAGGGAGCGCTGCTGATTGGATGCATTTTTGTTTTTGCAATAATGTGAAACGAGCAACGCCAGCTGAACACGTCTTTAAGAATATTCGATCTGCGGTGAAATCTGAAACAAGCTACAGAGAGTTTGAGTGAGTTTATTTGAATGTGCAGTCAGGTGAGCCTATGACTGTATCCGTTTGTTTTCTTCTCCGTCTCCTTTAGAAAACCTTCTCGACACAGAACAGTCATGTCATGATACTTCGATGTAATGCTCTGGATTTGATTGGACCAGAGAAGGTAGGCGGGGCTTTGAAGGGCGTTTTGGACGCCCCTGGGTTTGCCAGATATGAGAGCAGTTATCAGGTGAACAGGTGTTGCAGCGATGGAAGCGGGCAGTGGAACTGCTTCAGATAGAAGTGATTGTACCCGAGCTAAAAAGCCTCTGCATGTTTCTAATAAGCTCCAGCAGCAGAAAGCTGCTCAAACTAGGATCAATGTTGGAGATGCTTTTGAAACATGGAGAGAGGTTAGAACGCAGAAAGCTTTACAGACCCATGCAGAGCTGGCTAAACACTGAAGCTACAGTGTCCACCACATGCAGAGCTGGCTAAACACTGAAGCTACAATGTCCACCACATGCAGAGCTGGCTAAACACTGAAGCTACAGTGTCCACCACATGCAGAGCTGGCTAAACACTGAAGCTACAGTGTCCACCACATGCAGAGCTGGCTAAACACTGAAGCTACAGTGTCCACCACATGCAGAGCTGGCTAAACACTGAAGCTACAGTGTCCACCACATGCAGAGCTGGCTAAACACTGAAGCTACAATGTCCACCACACGCAGAGCTGGCTAAACACTGAAGCTACAGTGTAACTTGACCTGATATTCTCCTTTTAACTACAAGCACAAGAGTTTCCTAGCGAACACACGACCGATGCGGCTCGACTGTGATTATCATGTTCATGTTACCATGGTGATAGAGTAATGCTGTAACTCTCCCAGCCAAACGGGCTCATGATGTGAGAGTTAGTCCCAATGTGAAGCAGTGTGTTACCATCAACCATCAATAACTTCATGTGATCTTCCAGAGAGGTTTAACTGGCACAAACACACACACACACACACACGTCATGCCACTTTAAACCAGACACACAGACAAATGACTCTTCAAAGTTTGTGTGCACTCTTTGTGCTGCTTACCTTTAGCGTGTGACTCAGACGGTCACAAGACAACAAGTGACAAGTCATCGTGTTCAGAGTGACAAATGAAAGCAGAGAGGGGAAGAAAGCTTCACTCTGAGGCCGCCGAGGAGCTCCAGTGATTGTAACCCATGTTGTCAGTCGATCAGGTTTAGCCTGTCGGCTGGACAACGCCTGGCACTGTGTGTGTGTGTGTGTGTGTGTGTGTTCATCACACTGCAGCTGATGAATTTCAAATCTAGGCTAACCACATTGAAGTTAACTTTTTTTTTTTTACATTTCCACAAATATCATTAATATGTTTTTAACGTTCCAGCCGACTCATGATGTTCGCCTGCATGCAGACGATCCGAGGTCCGGTACCCCGGTGTCTTTCACGGGGTCTGGCTTCACTTACCGAGCTAGAGGACGTCACGCTAAGACGTCACACGAAGCTGGTCATCCCCTCCAAATGTAAACCCACCGTTTCTATGACAACGATCACATATAAGGGGCGGAGTCAGAAGCATTTAATTAATTACAAACATGAACAAGCATGCTGTCAGCAAAACTTCATTTTTAAAATCCACAGATACACGACGACATGCAGGACGACAACGATGGCGGACTCTCAGCAGACGTTTGTTTTGAAAGCGCTCTCTTCGTCGTTGTGGGTCACTTGGAAAAAAATGTCCACCTTTCCATCATCCGTCCACACAAACGTTTTGAGTTTGAGTTGTTTTCTGCCGAGCTGGTTGTCATCAAAAGCTTTTCGTCTGAACTTCTGACCGTTTTCAGGAAACCAAAAAAACGACGGCGTTCTCAGAGGATCGTTCTCGTGTAAACACACGGCCGCATTTCATGAGGACTAAAACCGCCATAAATGAGGCGCACAACATAACAACACCCCGACGGTCACAATTAACACAGACTGTGGCCTTACACACGGCTTCAGGTTCCTTTAAGATCCTCCAATAATCAATGAAGAGATTGTTAAATCTGTTTTTTACAAAACGCTCATGAACCAGTTAAAGGTTTTATTCAGCAGCATAAAAAGGAACAAATCAAATAAAAACCCGTTTGGAGGATTTTAAAACGTGGATTGCTGCTATTACTAATTCATTAACAATTAGTAATAATTAGTAAGGCTGATTAATCCATCAGCATTCAACATTAAAGACACTGGAGAGGTTCAACTAGACAGAAAGTCTGCTGAATTACTGAAGCCCCGCCCCCCTCCTGTGTGTGTGTGTGTGTGTGTGTGTGTCACTAAAGGGGTAGGTGAATTTCCAGCAGGAACAGCTGTGCCTGTTGACATTTAGTAAGAGATCACAGAGCTCTCCATGTGTGCTGAGGCTGTGTGTGTGTGTGTGTGCGTGTGTGTGTGTGTGTGTGTGTGTGTGCGTACCAGGACCTGACAAAGTGAGACATTTCACCTCATTTTAAAGTGGTTCAGGAAATCCTGCCCTCCATGACGAACAAGCTGCTTTCATTCATTACAGTAAAAAAAGAAGTTCTGAGTTTGGCGGGGGACGGGGACGGGGAGTAAAGTGGATGAAATCAGGCTGGAGATGTAATCCTGTTAAGTCAGGGATATCAAGGGTTCATCTGATTGGAGATAAACAGGTCTTTGTGTTGTTTAAGGTCAAGTCTTAAAATAAAATGAAGCACAGACGAAGATAAAGAAGACGTGTCAGGAGTGTGTTTATGATCCAAACGGGTCTCAGACAGTCGACAGAGAGCAGCGTGACATCATCGGATCACATCTGTTTGAACAGGTGATCGATGACAGACACGACAGTCATCCAATTAAAAGCTATAAAAACATCTGTATGTTGGTTTTAGTGGGACTGCGCGGTGTTAGAAAAACTAACCAGTTAGAACCAGTAAACCTGAGAGCAGCTCACCTCTGTATTAAGCTTCAGAAAATGTGAACATGACAAAATTTACGAGAGGTCAAACTCGACCCACAATGCACTGCCAGAGTTCAGATCTTTGGGCCGAAACCGAACCAACTATCGGTCAAACAGCTCAGGTGTTTCTGCTCCCTCGGACCGCCTCTCACACCCAACGTTTTTATTGAAATATTTCAGTTGGGATTTTGTTAAGACGTCTGACGGACTCGCTGCCGTTCAAGGCGGGAGTTGTAACACTGGCGCCTTTTTTTTTTAATGCTTTCACACTGCACTTTGTCAAGCACACCGAAGTCTGTAAAATGTCGTGTATCGGAGCCACACGCCACAAGTCGCGGTTGCAGCTCTGGTCGTTAGCTACTCCCTTTTTTGGACCTCACTCTGGTGCACTTGGAAGCGAACCGAGACCAGAGTTCGTTTGAGCGTTTGCACCAACCCGAAACCAAACCAACTATCTGATGAAGTTTGTTTCAAACGGACCAAAAAGCACCCTTAGGAAACGGTGACAGAAACAGGCGACTTTTCTAAACCAGGACTCGACACTTTTCAAAAGCATGCAGCGAAGTAGAAAACAGTTTGCTCAGTAAGTTCATGTGCTGGTGAAGATTTTTTTTTAAATTCATGTTTACATTTAGGTTGAGAAGTCATATTTGTTTTTTATATTCCTCAACAAATGAAAATAAACTAAAGTTGGACAAACAGCATGTCAGCTGCAGCCCTTCAGTCTGCAGCCCGGCTTGTTTTTCACACCCAGAAGGAGCTGCATGTTCAGAAACAGGCAGCAGATGGAAAGAGAGAAAGTGGGTGAAAAGAAAATTCATGGCTGTTTATTCACAGCTTACATCTGGAAGACTTTAGGGTCGGTTCCCCTCCAGTTTCCTCCTCTGAGGTTTTTCTGGTCGCTGCATTAAAAAGCGTCCAAATATGAAGCAGGAAAAGGAGCCACGGCGTCGCTTCACAACACGCGCACGACGTGCAAACGGGTTACTGTTAGGTAACCATCTCCAATCACTCCCGAGGATTAGGTTATACTGACATGTTTATCCACACCGGGCTCCGTCATTAGCATGAGCTCCTGAACTGTTCCTGTGTGTGTGTGTGTGTGTGATTTTTAACACACTGAATCTGTGTGTGTGTGTGTGTGACGGACAATCGATCATGAGTGTTGAAGCCTCGGCTGTCCTCGTGTTTACTGAAGACTCTCAATGAAAGGTGAAGAGACGCACAGACAGGCTCACCTTTATGTCCACGTCCCTTTTTTTAGAAACGCTGGCCAACACACAACACGACAGGTGAAGGAACAACAACAACTCTTTCTTCTACTGCAGCTGCTTAACAGACGAACAAGCGCCATCTCACTTAATCCAAGACTTTCCACCAAATCACATTTCAAGACTTCTCATTTTAAACTCAAACTGCAGGAAAACAATCAAACTTCCACCACAGCCTTTTATTTAACATCATAAAAAACATCACAGGATTGTGATGAAATATTCGGCACACTTTCTCCATCAAACTTCACTTTGTTTTTAAAGCTAGAACAACTTTTGGGGATGTTATGATCAACAAGCTCGCGACCCACCCAGGTGTACTCTGCTGTTAAAAATGATGGAGGGAATAAAGGCAGGCTCGTTTTAATCACCGAGGGTTTTCTCGAGGAAAAACAAGCTTGTTTTCCACACTGCAAGCAGAATGACAACAATATAAATGTAATAGAAAGGTAATGCCACATAGTTTAAAGATAAATGCCTTTTAGATAAGTTTCTAAACTATCAACTTTAACCAATTTAATATGAATACGCGCATCTCTATGCATAAGAAGCGCTGCATTGTCTGCATTGATATGAGTGTAACTTTCATGAAGGTGTGTCAGTGACTTTTTTATGATCGACAGGCGGGACTACAGTAGTCCTTTACTCCACCAGGATAAGCCTTCAGGCCTGTTTTCTGTTTAACTCAGCTCCAAACGAGGCCTGTACACCATGAACTAAAAAAACAGCAAGCTGTATGAGTGTAATGAAAGAAAGTGGGGTCGCAAACTCACCCTCTAAAAGCCTGGAAATCAGCGAATCCACGTCCAACTCCCCCTCCGCCATTTCTGTAAGTTGCAGCTCTGCCCGCCGCAGTCTGGAGCTGGCAGGGCAGGCACCGCCTCGCTGCACTGAACGCACCGCCAACCCTCCTCCCACTCACGGGCCTCCCATCCAGGACTGCCGTGATGCGTTCAATGCACCTCCAGAGTCTGCGGATTCCTCACACCGTCTCTTCTTTATTGCCTGCTCCACTACTTAACTCTACATCTCCTTTTGCAAATTTGTAAAATAAAGCAAACAGGTGGTTTTGATTTCACATTTAATCCCACTTTTCTAGAAACGACTTAAAGATGAAACATTTTTTTAATGGATCTTTTTAAGTCAGCGCTCACAGTTTCCCTCTGCAGAACGAGACTGCTAAAACTACAAGAGCATAGTTAATTTAGAATGAATGCAAAGCTAACCTCATCTCTAATTTACTTTATTAAACTTTCTCTTCATATGAATCTGAATATGAGTCTGAATATATTGTTTCTTGATCTACTGTTTCATATATTTATTATATTGTATTACATGATATAACTGCACTTTTTCAGTGGACGAGGTCTCGTCTCTTATACCTGGTAGATAGATAGATAGAGAGAGAGAGAGAGAGAGAGAGAGAGAGAGAGAGAGAGAGAGAGAGAGAGAGAGAGAGAGAGAGAGAGTGATAGATAGATAGATAGATAGATAGATAGATAGAGAGAGGGAGAGAGAGAGAGAGAGAGAGAGGGACAGAGAGAGAGAGAGAGAGAGTGATAGATAGATAGATAGATAGATAGATAGATAGATAGAGAGAGGGAGAGAGAGAGGGAGAGAGAGAGAGAGAGAGAGAGAGAGAGAGAGAGAGAGAGAGAGAGAGTGATAGATAGATAGATAGATAGATAGATAGATAGATAGATAGATAGATAGATAGATACTTTATTGATCCCGAGGGAAATTCAAGAAGGTCGGGGGATTCGCTCCCCAACTCCTGCAACCACATGTCCGATGTGTCCTTGGGCAAGACAAGTTGTTCCCACTGCTTCCTCGGTGGCATGTGAATGAATATGAATGGGATGAGTAACTTCTGCTGGTCATTTTACACAGCGGCCTCTGTGGTCTGTGAGTGAATGTGTAGGTGTGACCTGCAGTGTCAAAACGCTTTGAGTGGTCAAAAGATTAGAAAAGGACTGAAAGCTCATACTGCATCATACCTAACGTACTTTATCGTCCCGCATCGTGACAATCGTACCGTGCTGTAACGTTCTGCATCGTATCGTACCTCATCATAATGATCTTATCGTACTGTAACGTTCTGCATCGTATCGTACCTCATCATAATGATCTTATCGTACTGTAACGTACCTTATTGTAATGTGTTGCATCACATCATACCGTGTCGTACTGAATCATATTGTAACGTATCGTGTCTTTCATATCTCATCTATTGTCTTTCTCTCTTTTTCTACTTACCTACTTTTCTTTGTGTCGCTGTAATTCCATCATTCCCCTTTTGGGGTCATAAAGGTTGATCTTCTTATCTTATCATGCAAAAAAGGTCACATCATCATTATTGTAATAATTGTAATTCATTTAATTTAATTAATTAAAATAGATATTTAGCTTCTAGTCATCACAGTTATCATCAATCAAACACACGTTCATTATCTGCTCAAAGGATTTTCATTTGTTACTTTCATGTCGAGCAGCAGCCATATTTCAAATCTGCCTGATTTATTTTTGTCTTTGATTGCTTAAAAAAACTTTTGAATTCCAACGGTCCTTGAAGGCATCAGTATCAGCAGAAGTTTCTGTAATAGTTTTCATAAGAAGAAGAGGAGGGTTCAGTACATATTTCATAATATCAGCTGGGAAACAAAGTTTAAAAAAAAAATTATATTAACTTTATTCATGCACTGATGAAGTATATACTGAAGTGACACACAACAAAATCAACATCAGAACAAAACAGAATAACTCAAACACAGACATCTATAAAAACCCTCATCAGAACCAACAAACAATACTGACCTCTTACATATTCCTCAGGTTACATTTTCAACAAAGGAAACCGGAAACGGGAAAATGTTTAGAAATAGATGCACCTTCACCTTTCTTTTAACGTCAGCAGGTCCTGATTTGTTCGCATAGAGCGCCCTCCTGTGGCCAGAACACGTTACTGCGTAGAGTCTGTGACTCCTTGTACTGCAGGCAACAGTTAAAAAAATCAAAGAATAAATACATCAAAACACAAGTATGGTGGCTGGGAAGTACAAACCAAAATGACAAAGCGTGAGACAAATGTACATTTTGGTAAACCTTTTCAAATGATTTAAAACATGACAAAAACAAAACACTTTTACGGAGGACAAAACAAATGTACATTTTTTAGAAAGAATTCTACAAGATGAGAAACACTATCACAATCACAGAGACAAATTTACAATCTCTGCAGAAAGGGAATGTGTGTGTTTGTTTTGATGTAAAGACTGTAAGAAATGTGTTATACAGAGTTTATGGTTATTTATTTTTCTTTTTATTTCAATTTTATATTTCAAACAAAACAACACAACACAGTGCCTGCAACTGGCATCAAAACAAAACAAAACAGCAGCTCTGAATACAATGAATACAAAAACATAAAATATATGAGATGGTGGATTTACAGTACATATATAACAATTGCCAATACAATTCAGTACAGGAATCCCTTCAAGAGGATGGCCAAAGGTCTGGCCCAATATAATCCAAGTACGGACGCCACACTCTGTAGAACTGCTCTATACTAGTGTGTATAATACTGGTCACGTACTCTAAGGGGATCAGTTCGGCCAACGAGTTTATGGTTATTGAATAATTTTCTGTCAGTTTTGTGAAACCCACTTGAGATAGTTGACATAAAGTCTTTCCTTCAGAACAGGTTAATTAAAGGCTCACACAGTCACTAAATTCCCTTTCCGGAAAGATGCTGGTGTTTTTATATTTATTAGGGGGAAAAAGTCTTCTGTGGATCGTTCATTTGAGTCACCGCTCGTGAAAGTAATTCACACACAATTTGTTTTCTAAAATGTAAAAATGTTAACCAAAATATAAACATGTTTCTCAAACTTTGCAGAAGTGTTTTGGTTTGACACTTCCCAGCCACCGTTCATTGCAGACCTGTGGGACAAACAACAAGCTGCATTTTTAATCTGAGTATGTTTGTGAAAATTAGGATGTTGGGATGAAAAAGTTTGTCAATTGAGAGTTGAAAATTGAGTTAGCGTTTGTTATATTTAAAACAAAAAAGGTTCAAAGCTTCCTGTGACACTGTGTTTATAGTGTGTGTGTGTGTGTGTGTGTGTGTGTGCTCCATGTTTTTTATTATTATTTTTTTTATATACTTTATTAATCCCTGAGGGAAATTCTGGTTTTGCACCAGAGCGCCCGGGGGTTTGGTGCCTTGCTCTGCAGTACTCAAAAAGTGCCCTGGCACCTCTCCAGCTACCAGAACAACTTCTGTTTACTTGGGTCCGAACCGGGACTTGAACCGGCGAACTTCCGGTTCCCAACCTAATGGGAGGCTGGCCTGCAGGGGGCTCCTTTCCTGCATGACTCTGTCCTGTCTGTAAGAAATAAAAGACCCATAAATAATCCTTAAAATACAACACAACATTGAGCTTTGGATAAAGTGAGAACCTTCAGTGAGACAGTTGGACGATGTGGACAATGATCAAAAGATAAACCAGGTGGAAATACTTCTAACTTTGAGCCTTTCTCATCTTCATTGTCGTCATTATCTGCAGGATTTACAGCCAATGAACCCTTTATGAAATACATACAGTAAGTGTCAAACTTTTGTTACATAAATAAATAAAGTATAGACTCTGATGTTTCCACTGACACACGGATTTGTTTCCATTTAAAGTGTAAAATCAAGAGAAACACTGAATCTCCTCCAGAAGAAAACAAACAGACAGACTCGAGTCTGAGACTTTGTTCCAGCTCATGACTGAAGTCTGGAGTTATGTTGTTGCCTCTCCCACTCGAGACTTTTTTTTGTTTTTTTCTCCTCTTTCCTTTCAAGTACGTCATCTGGGTATTTCCGCGCTGTTTTGTGTGGGTGGTGGCAAACTGCACTGCAGAGGAAAAGCGACGCGTCAAGTCAGCGCGAGGACACCGGAAGTGCGCTACTGTTCCTCTTCAAAACAAAAGAAGCAAAAAATGAAGTTGCAGTAAGCTAATATTAACCCAGACAAGTGAGCATATGTATTTAGCATGTAACTGTGGAAATAACTTGCTTTAAAACTCAAATCCCTTTTTTTTTGCAATCAGCCTTTTATCAAATCTCAACCAAGTGCAATAATCGCAATAATAATCATCGCCTTTTTTTGTATATTTTTTTCTGCTTCTTCCATGTATATTTTTTGTATATTTTTTTCTGCTTCTTCCATGTATATTTTTTGTATATTTTTTTCTGCTTCTTCCATGCATATTTTTTGTATATTTTTTTTTCCAACGGAAGAGTGTTCTATTATTTATGCTATATTATTCTTATATACTTTTTGTCACCTGCTACATTTTTATTTTTATTGTATATGCTGCTGGAACCTCATCCCAAAAGGATCAATAAAGTTCAGTCTAAGTCTAAATGTTTCTTTAAAGATGAAAAACAGAGAGGCAAAATAATCAAACATGCACATTATATACAATTACATAAAATAAAAAAGAAATAATCCTCTACACAATAAAACAAACTGCAGTGTTTTCAAGGCCTTCTTAAATTCATAAATATTTGTTTAATTATATGGATTTAATACAACAAACCTAATGACACTTTGCAAACTATATTTGGGGAGAATGTGCCATTGTTGTAAAAAAATTAATTTATTTTCTCGGGTGCACCCTGAGAGCACGGGTCATCCTGCACGAGTTTTCCTCAAATATGTCACAAACAAAATGCAAGACGATTCATCGACCTGTGCACATTATCTGCCTCATTAAATACCTGCTCTATACTGAAGTGGTTCATCATCTTAGTCCTGCCTGTCTCTCCAGTACCAGAAGGTTGAGGGTTAGATCCCCAGCTCTTGCAGCCACGTGTTGATGTGCCTTTGGTCAAGACATTTTAAATACCAAGTTGCTCCCTCTGCTTCGTCCGCAGTGTATGAATGGTATAAATGTATACTAGTGGTCATAGACACATCGTAGCATCCTCTATTATCAGTGTGTGAACAGAGAGATGTGACCTGCAGGGGAAAAAGTGGTTTGAGTTGAAAAGTGCTTTACAAGCTCATCTCTATTTACCATGTAGTCGATATACTGTAGTTCTCATCGTCAGCAGCCACCACGCTGGAAATCCTGTCTCTACCTAACGACAGGTTGAGATCTGGAACTGAGGCGCTTCATAAACCTGTTAAATGAAACTTCTGCAAAAAAAAAAAAATAGTTGTATTAGTTTATGAGTGCTGATAAAAAGTAGTCATTGGGATTTTTCACAATAAGTGTCACTCCACCTAAACCAGGTGATATGAATACTTTGAGATACAGTAAGTTAAAAACCACTGTGTTGTTGTTCCTACCGGAAGTCTTTGTGTTGTGCATTTCCTCCACCTTCACTATCTGCTCAGTCTACCGTTCACAGATGTAGGTGGAGCAAAGGGAGGCGACAGAACAGTCATGTCAAGAAGTTTTGGAGAGTCCCCGCAGTCGCCTTCTACAGAGTTTAATATCGGAGAAAAACAAAGGTGCAGACTCGGAGAGGTGATCCAGACGCACAGAGGAGCGTGAGTCGGATCCAGACGCACAGAGGAGCGTGAGTCGGACCCAGACGCAGCCATGGACGGTGAGTGGAGCTGGATCAAATCTGCTCGGCCTGTTTACGACAAGCTTCGACAGTCAGGAGGTGAAACTGTAGTGCGCACAGGGGAAAGCCCCGCTGCCGCTGGTGTTTGCGCGTAACAGGAGCGCTCTGCTGTTCCTGGATCGTAAAGACGCGTTAAAACGCAAACATGACGCAACGTTGTCGCCTTTTCTATCTCATTTATACCGAGTTAACTTTCATGTTACTGCTTTGATTCCTCTGTGTCTGTCTGTTTGTTTGTTTGTGTGTACGTGTGTGCGCGCGCGCCTGTGTGTTTGCGCGCGCGCGCGTGTGTATGTGTGTGTGTCACCTGGCACGACTGAACTCAATACAGCCGAGCTGCCAAAAGGCCTGTTGAGTTAGTCCAACTCATGGATTTCCTATTTCTTAACCAACACAACAGGCCAAACCTGGTTTAAAGCTGCGCCAATTTATTTACTCGTTCGTGGAAAAACCTGATGTACAATTTAAAATTTCAGAGCTGCACTGTCATTATGGATTATGTATCTTGTCATCGGCTGACATGTAACCTATTAAGAGACCATCATAGTTGTTGCACCCCGCTCAAGCTGAAAGCAGCCTTCCCCTGTATTCAGTATGTAGGCCCATTTGAAAGGAAATAACGCACGAGCGGTGTCGTGGGAGAAATATACGCTGATGGACCAAGCTCGTTCTGATGATGTGTATGATGCCCACGCTTCTGTTCATGTCACTTAAATACTCCTGACTGCAAGTTTTAAAAAAAACCCAACAACAACAAAAAGGCAAATGGAGTTCAGTGCGGTGTTTCCTCCTCAGCAGAGCGCGCAAAGTAGGCTCACTGAACTGTCTAAGACAAAGAGAGAGACTATCTAAGACTCAACAACATATGTTTACACAAACAAGACTGAGCAGTGACGTCACTGTGTATTTAATAGCAGTGAAAGGGACTTGTCTCGATATCAGCACATCCAGGCACTCAGTTACACTTGTTCTTTCACTTTCACAACAGTGGCCTTTTAAAAAGGGGCACACAAGTGTGTGAGTTCACTTTAAATCATCATTGAACTTTAACTATTAAGACACATTTTCTGCATTCTGCTAGTTCGGTCTGAGCCTAAGAAGCAGACATGTCCCAACTTGGAAAGCTTCCTCGCTTTTCCAAACCAAACGAGTCCTGCTGGCTGCCGCAGCGTGGAGCCCTGACCGCCTCATGTTGTGTCACACCTGACTTCTGAATCTCCACAATTCATTAACTGAGAACCTGAAACCAGATCTGTCAGCCGCCTCCTCCTGCTCTTTGAGGCGGGTAATCCTACACTGACATTACACCCTGCCTGCCATTGTTTACTCTTCTTCTTCTGTCCAGCCTGTTTATGATGAGGGATTATATTTAGCTGGGAAACCCTTGGTGTTTCAGTGACTTTTGACCTGTTTGGACGCTGTGCTGTGTTGTAGTTTTCCACCCGACAACACAAATGACAAACTCTTACTAAAACCACAAACATGTGCCGGACTGTGTGTGTCATGTACTGTAGCTGTAAACCACTAAGTGCTCTAATCTGTAGTTTACAAGGATCCTTCTTTTTTGTTTTCTGTCCACTACAGGTGTGTATGGATGGGGTCTGCCCCAACTCAACCCAGGTGAGACGCCGTTTCCCGTCAATGAGCCCCGTTTGGGAGAAAATCAGTGCAGATGTCGATGCTGTTCCTTGAGCAAACATTTGCACCGTCTTTGTTCTCAGGAATCAAGAAACGTCGCAGGTTGAAATATGTGCATTCAAGTTGTTGTTTAATCTCACAGTCCAACCGGGGAACGCCTTCATCGAGATCATCGAGCAGCCCAAGGCCAGGGGGATGAGGTTCAGGTACAAGTGTGAGGGACGTTCAGCGGGAAGCATCCCCGGAGAGAAGAGCAACGACACCACCAAGACACACCCAGCCATCAAGGTGAGGGTGTGTGTGTGTGTGTGTGTGTGTGTGGGGGGGGGGGGGGGTTCAAAAAGGCTGAAAAAGAGAAATCAAAGTGGTGTCAAACTCGCTCCGTCTTTGTTGGAGGAGCTTTTAGTGTGTTTGCTCCCCTTAAAGGAATATTTAAAAAGCAGCATAAAGGACAGCTGTGTGTCCCCGTTCCTCTTCTTAACACTGTTTGTGTCTGACTTCTGTTCTCTGTCTAAAACTTTTATGCTGTTGTCTCGGCCAGAAGAACAGATCTTACATCTACATGATGAGAATATTTTCCCGGTTAGATAAAATGTACAGGATGCTTAAAGCCGTGCATTGAAAAGACCGGAAAATGGAAAACTGAGACATGAATATTTCCTTTAAAATGATCAGCATGTAGGAAATGATCAGAATTCGAATCAAGTGAAGGTGTTCCTCACTCTTCGTCCTTTCGTCATGATCTTGATCTCATCCGGCGTGTGAACAGGGAAGGAAAAAAACGGTGAAAGTGACTCTTCTGTCAAACGTTTGTTTTCCTATTTATTTTACTCTGAACATAACCAGAAGTGTTGAGATGCTTTCTGGAAACATCTGTTGAATGACGCCGCCTTTTAAACGACAGGGAACAGTGTGAAAGGTTTCGGGGCAGAAGATGACGAACAGCCAGCCTCTATTAGACAAAATACAAAACATGAAATTAATCAGAGGCACATTTATTGGCTGTGTGTGTTAGCACGGTAATGTTGTAGTTACAGAAACTGATGCCAAGTCGTGACTCATGGTTCTCATCGGGGTGTGTCTCCTGGACAAAATAATTAGCACAACAGAAAATGTTCTTGAAGTGCCAAGACTCAAATGTCAGGAATTCTCCTTTAACCCGCGTCAAACTTTTAATCTGAGCTGATGGAAAAACTCACTTCAGCTCTTCTATTTCTGTCCCGTCTGTCTTCTGGTAAAATGGCGAGATTTTTTATTACTGCATGGGGGTCCGTCCAACCCGTGTTCGTCTCTGTTATACATTATCATATAATTCCTCCGACTAACATTTACCTCATGATCGGAAACTTTGCCCCACGTTTCGTCTTGTCATCCAGTTTTTTTAAAGACTTTCAGATCAGAATAGGAGGTCGACCTTTTACAATCTTTCAAATACAAGCAATCTGTCGCACAGGTGCACAACTACAGCGGCCCCCTGCGTGTTCGCATCTCCTTGGTGACGAAGAACCCGCCGCACAAGCCCCACCCCCACGAACTGGTCGGGAAAGACTGCAAACACGGATACTACGAGGCCGACCTGCAGGAGAGAAGAATACACAGGTAAGAGAAGAGAGTTCGTTTGTTTTTCTGTTAAAAAAAAAGAAAAGAGGATACTGAATTTTCTCTGATAGGGGAAGCTGCAGCGCTGACTCAAAAGAAGACGGCTCTTGTTAGAAACCGACCCAGATAAGGACAGAGACGGCGTGTTTGCTGTCGCCTTGGTAAAAAGTCGACGTCAGTTTCATCCTGGGTTTGAAGAGGAGTTAAATATTAACTCCTGAGGACGAGAAGAGGGTCACGTCTGCTCACCAGCTTTTCTTTCAGTCCAGTAACCTGCCGTTACATCAGACTCATCCTATTAGAAGCCCGTATGAAACAACCTCAAAGCAGCCCTTTAAATATTCATGAGAAAGAAACGTAAACAGAAAAAGAAACGAGGAGAGACGCTCTTTTATTGCCAGTACATTGTTTGAGTCATCTTTTTATTAGTAAGCCGTTTTAAACGCTGTTATAATAACAATAACTTTATTTATATGGCACCTTAAGAAAAGAAAAGACGGGTGAGTATCAATAGTCAGAACAAACAGAGAGTAGTCTAAAAATTCAAAACACGTTTCACAATTTGCGAAAGGTCAAAAGAATAAATGCAAATAAAGGATCCAAATAAAAACAGTAAGTTTGAAAGCCTGATTGAAAGTTGGAGGAGTGGTCGTCTCTCGACCTGCAGGATGTTTCCTTGGGTAAGACCTGAGTTGCTCCGTCTGCGTCTGCGTCGGCGTGTGAACGTGTGTGAAGGACTCGTCCCACAGCAGCCTCGACCATCAGCGTGTGAACGTGTCGGCGTGAGCGACCCAGTTTGTCTCGCTCGATAACACGACCTCTGAAGTAAACTCAAAGAGCATCGCTAACTTTACAGTTGCGTGTTTATGTTGGGACATTTTGACATTTTAGGTTTTTCCACACTGACCATGAATCAGCCTGTATGACATCATTGAAGCGGTCTACCTGTGCGGAGGGAAGCACGCTCGTGTTTCGTTATCGGGCGTGTGTTGCAATACAAACAAACAATGTGTTCTGCCCTGTCAGTGATTCAGAGTGAGGAAGTTCACTGTTTTGATGACATGCGTTTCCTTAGTCACGATATCAGCTGTGAGCACGAAAGATCTGTGTGTCCTGTTCCAGGCAGAAAATCCTCTGAAATAATTAGTCACGGGACATTTAGGGACAAAAACAAATATTTGAATCTTATTTGCTTCTTATTGAGAACATAAAGAAAGTGGGTTCACACGTGAATGTGTTTCTTCTTGTGATCATTTTTAAACTCCTGAGGAGTGCGGGGCCGCTCTTCTTCCTCACTCCGCTGATTTAGCTCCGACGTGATGTGCGTGCATCTGCCTCCTTTAGCTACTTATACAAACTCCCCATTGAATGCCTGCTAATTAGCACGACGACTCTTAATTAATCATTACAAACCTTTTGTTAATTGCTTATGCTGCACAACCTGATTACACAATTCTTCGTTAGCAGTCTTGTGTTTTATAGTTTACCGCTGACATCATGGAATCAAACAATAATCTAAGCCAGGGGTGCTCACACTTTTTCGGCATGGGAGCTACTTATAAAATGACCAAGTCAAAAATGATCTACCTAATATAAATGTGCAAAACATATATTTATTTAGAATTTAGCTCTATACCTGTATATTAAGTGTTTGGTATAGGTTGTGTGTGTGTGTGTGTTTGGGGGGGGGGGGGGGGGGGGGAGAGAGAGAGTGACTCTGGCCTTTGTATGTAACTGGGTCCTGGTCTTCATGTCTCTCTCCTGTCTCATCCTCTGTTGAATTTTTTAAAATTAAAAGTCCAAGTATACTACTGAGTCACGATTACTGATTACTTTAACTGTAATGCCATGTTTAGTTACATTATTACTTAATCCACCCAAATAATATTATGGATGGATAATTCATACTGTGACTGAACATGGCCTTGAAATATTCCGATTCATTGCATGTCCTTTAGTTTTCCAGCCTCGGCTACATTTACATCTATTTTTTATCTGTTTCATCTGTCTGCTCCTTCACTGTTTCTCATTCTCTTAGCTTATTACAGTTCTCACCTTTCCTCCTCTTTGCCTGATGATCCTCTGCCTTTCTTGCTGCAACAAATGATAACTTGACTGACGCAGCCTTTTAACACTACGTTACATATTTTAATATTCATTCAGCAAATACAGTCACATCGCGACCGTCTTTACTTTCGGTTTTAATGAAACGAAACTTAAGAGGAAAATACGGAGGCGCGGAGCACTGAGCCGTTTTTATTTTTCATAGTGAGGACGGACGATAGGCTGACGTCTACTGTATAATGCTTTGCGATCTACCCACACTGCCTTCGCGATCGACTGGTAGATCGCGATCGACGTATTGAGCACCCCTGATCTAAGCGTTATGATGACTAATATGGAACCGTTGTGTGAGCAATATGCACGCTTATAAAACCCTTTCAAGAGCCCTTAAACGAGAGTTTCCCGAGGATTTTTTTTATGGAGTTCACCAAAGTTCAAAGTTGTTAAACATGAATTATGAACTTATTAAACTAAGCTAACTATCCATATTAAATACTGTGTACTATATACCTACTAAAATCATCCATTATCCATGCCACAGTTTTACCATTTGGGGTAATCGGCTGAAGCTGATCCCAGCTGTCATTGTGCGTGAGGCAGGGTTACGCCCTGGACTGTCCACCAGCCAATCACAGGGCTGGACATAAAGAGACAGACAACCAGTCACACGTACGGACCTAGAGTCAGCAGCTAACCTAACGAGCATGTCTACAGACTGGGGGAGGAAGCCGGAGTACCCGGAGAGAACCCACGCATGTAAACTCCACACAGAGAGGCTCCTGTCTGACACAGATTCAAAAGAGGAAGCTTCTCGCTGTAAGGAAACAGCTCTAACCGCTGCAGCCACCGTACAACCCCCAACTAAAACATGATCTGACAAAACAATAAAGATGATGAAAATGCTCAAGGTTGCACCAATCAGGGCATGTAAGACAAAATAAATATCAACAAATTAAATCATCAGTTTAAACATCACAAATAAATAACCCTCCTTGAAGTAATGGCTGCTAGTTAAACAGATAAACTGATTAAAGTGATGCAGTCGGGGAAAGGCATGTCTGTGTTTGAAGCGGGAGCAGAAACTAAGTCGACTGCAATGATCACCAGTACTGATCAGCAAAAAGGAACCATCAAGAAGACTCAAAAGAATCAAGTTATTGCATGTTTATTATATAACTGTATCTATGTATTTTTCTACTTAGACTCAGCTCTCCTTAAATTGTCTTCTGAACTTGTGGATGTGGTCGGTGACCCACAGTGATGAAGCTTTATTATTTTTAAATGTGGTTTTTATGGGAGAATAACTGTTCAAAGTAAAATGGAAAGTGTTTTTTGTTTTAATTTTATTTTTTTAAATCAAGGTTATATGTTGGATTTCAGAGTTGAGTTTTCTTATTAAAGGGGGAACATGTAACCGCGTTTCTGGTGACACTGCAGGCCGTGAGGCTCGTACATACACGAGCGAGCATCTTCATCGGCCGTAATATTCACATGGTCTACGAGAGGAATTATCGTGACTTTTCAATACAAGTGGAGCCATCTCTTGGTCGGTTTTTATCCCCAAACCCGATCAAAGCTCTGTCCATGAATGAAAAGCTCTCCCATGTTCACTCTAGTTTTTCGCCCGACGCCGGTCAGATTCTAGTTTGGCTCGACGGGCTTCAATGGATAAAACCTGATATGGTTTCTTGTGCTTAAGTGGAGTCTGTGTCGAGCTAGAGGCCGGTCGTTTAATTGTAATAACAGACTCCATCTTAGTTTCATTCTCCATCCAGTCAGGCACAACTGTAGCTCTCCGTAAGTAGAGCGGTGTGAACATCACTTCCTGCAGCTTTCTTGGAAAATTGAACGTGTGTTCATCAAAAAAAAAAAAAAAAAAGAAGTTAAACAGACAACACAGATAGAGATTGAAAGTCTCATCAGTAAACCTATCTCTTACTAACGGGCGATAAAACCCGATTAAATTGTGTGAAAAGGTTGTCTATGTGTTACATATAGCCCCTTTAAACACAAGACTATCTTATAAAATACTACAGCAGTGATTCATGAAAGAGAACGTGACATGCTTCAGTTTGTTTCGCCTGGTTTCGCTCTGACACAGTGTGTGCTTTCAGTTTTCAGAACCTGGGCATACAGTGTGTGAAGAAGAAGGATGTGAATGAGGCCATCGTTTGTCGGCTGCAGACCAATAACAACCCCTTCAACAGTAAGCGATCATGCTTAAAGATGAGTGTGAAGCACAAAGTGCTCTGTGTTTTTGCCCTTTCTCCGTTAAATCTGTGATTACAGTGTGAAAAGTTCTCGGGTTGTGGGAGGACTTCCTGAATGTCCCAACCAAATTAAAAAGACAAAAGGAAGTTTTTCTGCTTTTTTTCTGAACTAAAACTGATATTGAATCTACTTTTAAAAGTCTAAAAAAAATACTCAGTGACTTTAAAAAGAGCTTTAAAATCTTTGACATGTTACCACAACTTTGAAAACAGTTTCATTAGATTTAACTTGCAACGCGCTAGTTTAGAAATGTCTCTAACAGGACCTACTGTATATTTGTTAGCCAGTGTAAGCTACCTACCTAACTAGCTTTCTTGAATTGCCACCTGAGGATAAATGAAATCTTGTTTTTAATTGAATTGAATTAACAAGTACGCAGTTTAGCTTATTCAATTGTATGCTAAATAACTAGCATAGCGTTCAGCTACAGTAGTTAGCAGTTTAGCTTCTGTTTTAGCCGTGTTAGCTCTAAGTCTTTTGTGACTTAAAAAAACACAAAATATATTTACCAATGTTGAGTAAAACAATTAACTGGAAGTGTGGTTAGGGTAAGGTTAATTTTTTGACTCCATTATCATGCCTCTATCTCCTTTTATTAACAAAACAATCCTTTTTTCATGTCTTCCTAGTTTAGCCTTTAGCTTTGGTGTAAACCCACTAGCTTGTTAGTCAGCAAAATAATTCACAAACTTAAATGCAAAAATTAGCCAAAAACAAGTTAATTGTATTTTAGCTGCACAAAGAAGATTTCTTAAGTTGTAATAAAAGGCCACAAGTGTGACTTTTTGTTTTCCTCTTGGTCTGCTGTTTAATGCTGATAGCGTACATGTGACAGGATGTCAGCTTGTCTTTATCTGTGACCTGATTGTGCACTCCGCCCTTCCCTCTGCTGTGTTTTGGCTGCAGTTCCTGAAGCGAAGGTGTGGGAGGAAGAGTTTGACCTGAATTCAGTTCGGCTTTGCTTCCAGGCCTCCATCGCTCTGTCCACAGGGGAGTTCATTCCTCTGGAGCCTGTGGTATCGCAGCCCATTTATGACAACAGTGAGTGCACAACACATCCACTTCATACCAGCGAGGTCAAAGGGTTCAACTGAAGCACATTTATCAATTATCATATGAGTACTTTGGAGTTGAAGCAACTAATAATAAATATTATAGCTTCAACTATTATTCCATCCACTGTTTTGTTAATTAATTTTTCTTTTTTCAATTTTAAAATAGTCAAAATCTTTATTTTCAAGCATTTTAAAGAAAAAAAAAAGAATATTGTTCTAGAAGTAAACCTTGTGAAGTGCTGGTTTGATTAAAAGACAAACACAGAGTCGGGCAGCGCAACTCCTGTAGTTCCCTCAGACATCTTTGTTCCTCTTGCAGTTTTACTTTTCTTCTCAGTCTCGAGGTATTTACAAGAATTACACAGCACAGTGGCTCGGTGGTTAGCTCGTATATATAACAAGAAGCTCCTGTGGCCAGTTGGTTTGCATGTTCCTCCCTTGTTTGCTTTGGGTTTCTCAGAAAAAATATACATTTTATATATATGTACAATAAATGCTCAGTGAGTATTTATTGTCATTGTCAACAGCTCTACTTAGACATTTAGAGAACACTTGAAGTGAAGTGAGTCTAGCAAAATGCTCGGGAATAGATCACATTGTCATAATATAAAGTTTCAACACTTGCATTTATAGAAATGACACATCAAAAAGCTCTTCTCGTGGAGTTTAGTCAACAGAAGTTATGAAATTCTCTGTGCGTTCTCATCTAGTCAGCATGTTCTTGGTGGTCATGTCTCATTTATAGTTTGTATGACTTGTTCCTTTTGTTTTATCACGTATTTTATGCTTCTTATACTGAGCGGCGATAGCCTGGCGGTGATGTCGCGTGTCCTATGTACAGAGACAGTCGTACTCATCGCAGCAGCTGTGGGTTCGGGGCCCCCCTTTTTTGGCAAAAACAAAAAAAGTGTGTGATTGTGGAGCCTCCATGGAGAATTTGAATTGGAGTATACAGTGATGACAAACAAAAAAAGACGTTTCATGTACGTTCTAGAAATTAAAGGGAAGTTTTCTTCATGTGATGTAATATGACGCTTTTTGCATCACATGAAGAAAACTTTCAAGTAAAGAAAAACACATTTTTCTCGTCTCAGGGCAAAATGAGGGCTGGACTCACGACCATTCAACACTACTACCATGTTTCTAATGATACACAGCTTCATGTAAATGGGTGAAGTATCCCTTTAAAGGAAGATAACTTCTCGGCTCGTGTCGTTTACAGTATTATATGTTGTGAGGTTTTTTGGTGTAAAGCTGCACCTTGGTGTTAAATTAATTAATTCATTGACAAACTTTTTTTTTTTTTGTGTGTCTGTGTCGCAGGAGCCCCAAACACGGCCGAGCTGAAGATCTGCAGAGTCAACCGCAACTCTGGAGGCTGCAAGGGGGGCGATGAAATCTTTCTGCTGTGTGACAAAGTGCAAAAAGGTACATCACGATGATAACTGTACTGTATGTGCATCGAAACACGCTGCACAACACTGAACACCTACTTTCATATTACGCTTTCTAAAAATAGAAGGAAGGAGTGACTCGGCAGATGTGAAGCTTGAAATGTATCTAGAACGGAAGAGGTGTAAGCCTTTAACACCCACGAGATATCACGCTACACGGGTCCTTCTTCTACTAAGAGCTCCAAATAGAAGCCTAACTCTCAGAATAACAAAGTGTGTACGACACACTGCGATTACGGAGAAGTTTGTAGTTACCCTTTTTGTTGTAAACTGACCATAAGGCAGGAGCAGCTCAAGAGAACAGTCTTATAAGTATAATCAGAAGGCTACTGTGTGACACGTCAGCATGCTTCTACCTGATGCAACGTGAAAACTCCCCCAGCAAAACCTCCAGAAACTTGAAGGTTTATAGAGAGAGAGAGAGAGAGAGAGAGAGAGAGAGAGAGAGAGAGAGAGAGAGAGCGAGCTGCAGGAAAGGAGCCACGGGTCAGATTCGAACCCGGGCCGCACGCTTTGAGGGACTACACCTCGTGTTCGTATTGTGTGTTGAACTGTAGTTGTAGTAGCATTACGTTTCCATGGTAACAGTGGGCTCCAGCCTTATCAGCGACCTCACTGTGACACTGTAGAATTGTGGGTCTTGTTTTTCGTATAATACTCAGAACTGCGTCCATGGGGAGGGAAGGGGGGGGGGGGGTGGTAAACACGGCTTGTAGTTTGCATTTCAAATCCCTCTGGTTTCAGATAACACGTCATGCATTCAGGGTAGGGTTGTTTTTTTTTCTTGTTGTTTCGTGTGTGTAATATAATACAAAGCAGACACATTATCTCTCTGAGTGTCTCTAATCACGAATCAAGACCTCGCTTCCTTTATTTGGATTCCCACTTCTCATTTATCCTGCTATTTAATAGATTAATAACACGCTAGAACGTGTAATGTGACAATTAACTTCTCACCGCTGTGTTCCTGTGACCAAGAAATCCTCTTCCTGCGTGGAGCTTTAGCTGCTGATATAAACATCTGTAACTTTGGTTCCTCCTTCACTGTGTAAACTCAGCTTGATTTGATCCTAGTCAACAAACCGTTTTAAAAAGTGTTTGTCCCGTTCATGAGTCTCCGGGCAGTGTGGTTCCAGAAGGAAACATCCTGTTCATTTTCTCCATAGCAGATTTGGTTATTAGCAGTGATGTCATAACCATCACAGGTAGACTGACCACGAGCTCCCTGCGCGTGAAATGACGGCGTTCGCTCCTGTCGACGACACGAGCTCGTCTGATCTCGTTTGAAGAAAACGCGGTTTATTCACGACGTCGGGGAAAAGAACTACACTACCCAAGATCATGAGGCTACACGCTCCTTGTTTAACTTTCTCCCTTTTTTTAATGTGATTTTTACGCTAATTCAAATGTTTTATAGTCCCGAGTGTCCGAGTTAGCTGGTTGTCATGGTTACGGGCTTCAACGTCTTTGTACCAGGATTTTGTGAAATGTCGATGAAGGGTTCGGAACGAGCACATTTGCTC
The DNA here is from genome assembly GCF_947650265.1 of Symphodus melops. Taxonomy (NCBI): domain Eukaryota; kingdom Metazoa; phylum Chordata; class Actinopteri; order Labriformes; family Labridae; genus Symphodus; species Symphodus melops. The sequence goes on along the minus strand of NC_136710.1, from coordinate 18,616,648 downwards.
GCTGAAAAAGGCAGACGGTCCTGCCCTCGTCCTTTGAGGATTAATTATGCATCTGTGTTATTTGTTTTGTAGTTCAGTCGTGGCCGTTGTGCAACACTCCGCTGAGCGATCGAAAGCTCAGACGGAGACGTGGCGCCCGTTACGTCATCGTGAAAAAAAAAGAAAAAAAAGTCTGTGAACTGTTCAGACGTGGACTACGTGGACTTAACAAAACGTTTCCTTCTCTCTCAACACAACGTGTGTGACTGAAGTACGTCCATGAAAAGTGCTGATATGTGCAACTAAAATGTTCAGATTGTCAACAAAACTGTCTCTCAGCTTTTCTTCTTTTCACAGCGGTTCAATCGCTCTCTTCAAAGCACCCAGACGAGCTTTGTAAAGTGCATCCATTGGATTGTTTGCTGCTTTTTTATCAACTGTGATATCATATTTGCATGTGACACATAGAAACTGGCTTCAAACAGAGGGATGGTCTGGTTAAATAAAATCATCTCCGTCTCCGTTGTGACCTTGTTTAACTGTGTCGCGTCGACGCAGCGATTTGAAACTGCAAATGTCAACTTTGAAGTGTAGACTAAAACATTTTCACATCTGCACTCCTGAAAACATCGAGGTCATTTCAGGAGGGTTGCTCAGGATATTGTCCTGACCTGGCTGTTGTCATATGAATCCCTGTTAAAAAGGGGGGGGGAGACACATCAGGTCAGCTGAGGTGAGACGTAAATAAACAAAACGGAGAAACAGACTCCACAATACGACGAACAACAAACTTAACTGGAAAAACTTAATGCAGCCGTTTAATTACGAGATGGTAGCGGACCCGTGCAGCTCTCCCAGGACAGAAACTCCCTCTCCTATTAACTCGAGCTGAGTTCTCTCATCAGCTCACTCAGACTTACTGTGGAAAAACATACTATGATAATAAGCTCCAGGTGAAGTCAGAGCTCACACATCCAGCTCCTGTATGAGGAGTCTTCTGAAGCCCTTTTTAAAAAGGAGTCTATCGTCAGTGTATCTTCTTACGTGTCCCGTGTTCTGTTTCTCTGTAGAGGACATCGAGGTGCGTTTCTTCCAGGACACCTGGGAGGGGAAGGGAACTTTCTCCCAGGCGGACGTGCACAGGCAGGTGGCCATCGTCTTCCGCACGCCTCCGTATCACGACACCAATCTCTCCGAGCCCGTTCGAGTAAAGATGCAGCTCCGCCGGCCGTCCGACCGCGAGGTCAGCGAGCCGATGGACTTCCAGTATCTACCTTCTGACCCAGGTAAGAGGATTAATGCTCTTTAGGTGTGAAACTTTTCACCCAAACATTCCTCTTGATCTAATCATGGCTTTCTTGAAATGACCCGTGTAGATGAATACAGACTGAACGAGAAGAGAAAGCGAACAGTTGACATGTTCCAGAGCCTGAAGCTGGGTCCCATGCTCTCCACTGGTAGGTCCATGATGGGATTGAAACAGCTGTATAATATTCTTTTTTTTTTGTAGTTCCAGTGTCATATATTATATATATATTTCAGTGTCCATTCCACAAGACAGACGCCACATCAGCCCGGTGAGGAGAACAGTCACAGCCAAGCCTCCAGCGATGAGCGCTCAAGCTGGTGAGTGTGCTGCAGAGGTTTATCACACGGCTCCGTGAAGGCCTTTGATGATCTGCTGCTAATCAAGAGAATACAGCAGCTGTTTTCACAATCCTCTGCAACGGTGTCAGATTATAGATCGATCAATCCGCTCACAGAAGTCAAGTTTAGTGTGACGGCTAAAGGAGAAAAATCCAAACTTTCAAAGGAGTTTGAAATTCTTGATTAGGAATATCCGCTTCAGATGTGTCCTCGTGTCGATCCAATTTATTGATTTTTAAAGAAGAACAAACACGCACGTTCTCTGGTTCATCTGTCACGGTGTGTCACAGAACCTGCTGCTGTGGGTTCACGGTGCCACCCAGTGGACACCCAGACAAACAAAACAAAACAAAAAAAACCCACCAACAAAATGGCTCCAACATCTTTTTTTTTTTCTAACCACTCAAGATGTGTCACCTTGTTTTGGACGGGACCCTTTGAATACAGAAATGTACAGTAAACGAAGAAAAGAGGACGAGACGTTAAACAGACCGAGCACAAGACAAGAGACAGAAACTAACCCAGAACTTAAAGAGTTCTATTAAAATAATAAGACGACGTTCAAAACCCAAGCAGAGCGTCAGAAGATAAAAACATGCACACCACATTTTAATATTATGGACAGGTGCTGAAACAGATATGGACCAAATATTTACCCACTTATCCACCTCCTGTCTGCTCCTCTATCAACCCGTTAGGATTTATTTCAACTGTTAATACTTCTACAAGTTCACACATACTTGTTTATTTTAAAGGGAGCATCTCCTCTCATATGAAACACAAAGTAGACGACATGCAGGTTTCTAGACGTGCGTCCTTACTCGGCTTTTAGGATGAAAACAGAAGTGTTAGACTTAAAGACGTACAGACTATAATAGGTTTGTCAGTGTCCCACGTGCTACATCATGTATAACTCTTTCCTCTCTTCTTCCTGTTTCTAAATCAGCGGCTTTCATTGATTCTGTTTAGTCACGTTTAGAAACAGACTGATTCCCTTTGCAGTGAATGTTTGTGCTGTGAAAGATTTTCATGGCTTCTCCTGTTTGTGTTGTGTAGTCCCCCCAGTGGCTGTGGTGCCCCCTAGTGCCGGAGCAGCCAAAATGCAGCCCTCCTTCTCCTACAATCAGCCGGGCCAGCTCTTCTCTGTCCAGCCCAAAGTGGAGTCCTCCCCCTCCATCTCTTCAGCGACCACGAGCCAAACGTGGAGGATCATGGAGGGCCTGAGCCTGGGCACCCAGCCCAAAGCCACCCCGGTGCCCGACTTCACCATGAGCCAGCCACAGGCCCCCGCCCCTTCTGCGACTGCGTCCACCGCCAACCAGGACTTCTCAACCATCAACATGTCAGACCTTCACAAGTACACCCTGCAGGGCTCTCAGTTCCCGGTGGATTTGCCATCTTTGGATGACGATGTCCCAGGATTCCCGAGCTTTGATGAAACCCAGGCCCGAGGCACTCTGGACAGCCTAAACATGGATGACTTTGAGGACCTTCTGAAACCCCCTCTCATGGGCGACAGTGGAAACAACATGGTTCTACCTTCGTGCCAACAAGCTGTCCCTCCCTCTGTTGCTGCTCAGAACGGCGCAGCCTTGTCCCAGATCTCCTTCGACCCGTCGTGCAACCCGGGGAGCACCTGGATGAATTACCCCAACAGCATTGTCAACCTGCTCCAGAACGAGGTCATGAACGACGTCCCCCCGGCCAACAACAACAACAACCACAGACCACCCGTCCTGGACGAGTTTGACGAGCTGATGTCGGCTGATGAAGATCGTCTCATTTCCATCTTTAGCAGCGGGAGCCAAGCCAGGTTTGTCTCAGGACACCCGACTTAAACGTTTGTGTGAGCGATCTTAAGACGGACAAATTTACAAGAACCTCTTGTATCTGACTCTTTTAGCTTTCAGAATTAAACTCCTTTATAGTTACTAAAGGAACCAAGGTGGTCATGGATACCTGGAACGGACAGAAAGCAGGAACACTGCTGCGAATGTGAAAATACTCAACACGTTTGTTTAAAACACAGGACTGCACATCAGATTGCATTTTCTTTGCTAAGCTTGTGTTTCGCATCAAACATGAACTTCTTCAACCACTGTGCCATCTGATGTTTTTTCTTGCCTACAGAGGCTTGATCTGCAACGACAATCAAATCAGGGGCCTGTTCAAGAGATCGAGTTTAGAGCAAACGGATGTTGGAGTAATCCCAGGAGAAGTCCGGCTTGTTCGGCCAATCACGCGATACTTCCCCGATTTGAATTTTACACGAGGCAGCGTCAAGCCTCTACGTAAAGCTTTTTGAAATGTCTTTCCATAGACTCTCTTCTCCCAGCGCTGGAGAGCAGACCTGCAGCTTTTCTCATATCACATTTCACAGTAATGTTAGCAAGGAAGTTGTGGATGCTAACGGTAGCTTTTGCACATCCGTAGACTTGCAGTAACTAATGGGTGTTCGAAAATGTTTCTTTTTTTTTTGTAAAGTAAGGCTCTTAATCAAGATTTTTATGCAGAAACGCACATTGAAGTCCTGAACGTCTTTTTAAGCAGCAGCACAATCATCCGTACGAGATCATTAAAGCGTAGGTCGACCTCGAAGAGACGGCGGACGGTTCAACGTTTCTTTAAGTGTAAACGTCCGTTTCCTTCCTCGCAGGGTCGACATTCAGTGTTCACTAAACGAGGACCGCTGATGTCTCTTCAAATGTTTTCCTGTTGGGATTTATTTTCTGTGCGACATGTGTGAGCACGCCAGTGTACTCTTGTTTTTTTTTTCAAACGTTTGGTGGCTCAGGTCATCGCAGTCTTTAAGTGGACCGTGTAGCTGTACAGTAGGCTGCTTCTTTTTTTTTTTTTTTTAACCTGTTCTCAGAAAGCATTTAAGCAGCTCAGAGGTAAATCTGAGCGTCCTCCTCTTCCTTATGTGATTTCAGAAACGTATAAAATGTCTCTGAAGGTCGGCGGTCGCCGTAACCGGAGCGTGTCCAGCACGATCTGCTCGTGTCTTCTGAAGGGGCCTTAGTTATGTGTCAGTATGATGTGGTCAATGTGTCAAGAATCAAATGAAGGTAAACATGTAAATAATTACAAACAACATTAATAAGTAAATGCTCATAGCAGAGAAGAGGTTCATGGAGCTCTATCATGTTTTTTATGCTCTCTGATGAGATGCTGCCTGCAGTTAAACTCAGACGTCTCAGACTTGTTAAACTCTGTAGTGTCAGACGCTTCGTCACAATGAATTGATTTTTGTATAACGACTTGGTGTAAACAGATGAAAGTACTATGTGCCTTTTTATGCCACCATGTACAGGGTTTTTACAGTCCTGCAACACTTGTCTCACAATAAAAAAAAAAAACCCACAACATGTCGACATGGCGTTGAAAAGCTGACTTTTATTTGGCAACTCTTGTTATCGTGCTTCGGCTCAAACCCAAAAAGATGTGAAGCCAGAACAAATGTAAACTGTAAAATAAGGAGATTCTTCAACGGAGGCGGATCTTCCTCCCTTCTTACAAATCAAAAATCTCTTCAGACACCTCGTCCGTCAGGTAAGTGTTCATGTGTTGAAGGTACAACAAGAATACAAATATACGCTCAGTACTTATGAACACAATAGATTGGAAAGCAATTTAAAAAAAAAAAAAAAAGAGACGGTTGCTTTGAAATGATCACACAATAAGAAGACTTGGTGCTTATTGTTGCAACAAAGAAGGAAGAACTCGTGGTCAAAATTCAACCACTTCCTGTCAAAATGATTTCAATCGCGAGGTTGTTCTGTACAACGCAGCTCATGGCATCGAAAAGTGCCTCATCTATTTATTTGTCCCGCAGAGCTGTCCTCTTCTCCCAACAGGTTTATGTGACTTCCAGGTTGGTGACTTTGTTTATAATGTGTGAACGCCTGGGTACGCACTCCAGGTCGAATTTGCTCTCGTAGATAGTCGGGCAAATCTTCCAGCGGTTGTTCCGGTAGATTCCCAGGTACGTGTACACGTCCGGCTTGTAGGAGAGCGAGCATTTGACGCCTGTGGCACGGATGACCGAGTCCAGCCTTACAACCTCATTCTCGTCCGTGAAGTTCTCGTTGTAGGCGCAGATCACCTGTTTCCCCCCTTCCTTGGGATTATAGGGGCTGACTTTAACCAGAGAGATCTTGCCATCCAGAGCCGCTCTGGCCACACACTCCCAGGCATTGTCCAGTTTGAAGCCAGTGTCCAAGTGCATGAGCCACTTGCCTGTGAGCACTCTGTGGTTGAGGGCCAGCTCTTTCACCGTCTGGAAGCTCATGGGTCGGCCGCTGGACAAAAGTTTCTCCCAGCTCTCCTGGAGGCCTTCGACGTCCCCAACACTGGGGCAGTGGTTTGTGCCCAGCACTGCGATCCACCCCACGGGGCTGACGCCGCCTTCCTCGTCCCCAAACCTGTACACCTGTGACGGTCTGTTGCTCTCCAACCAGCTGTCAAACTCGGATCTGGGAGTTCTCCTGGAGTCAAACACAATCCAGGGGTCCATATCAGCAGCCATGGCTTCAGCTGCGTGAGCCTCTGCAGCAAAGTGGGTCTCCACCTCCCCATCTCCAGGGCCTTCTTCCTCCTCCATGGTGCTGTCTCTGAACAGATCCTGGAGCCTGTTGAGAGGAGAATCGTGTTGATAATAAAGCTTAAACCCCCTGGTAGTGTGTGACGTCACAGAGAGGAGAGCTGCAGGGCTGCACGCGGACCTTTACAATGCTGCTAGCTAGCCTTGCTACATTAGCAACACCCGTTTAAGAAAAGAAAACACTCATCTTCTCGCTTACTCTTTCATTAAAAAAAATAATTCACCACTACTTCCCTTTAGTATCAAGTAAAGTTGCAAAGAAAACGAGCCAATTAAATACAGGTTTGGTCAACTTTAATAGTGTGGCGCAGGTAACACAGGAGCTAGCATGCTAACATGCTAAGTAGCCGATTTATGTTCGTCTTCTCTGTAAATGTGATGAATGGGAAGATTCATCACATTGAGACAACTCAACCGTGAAACAAGAGTTATTTTAAGCTAAAAACTATAAGTAATGTGTTTGCACTAAAACTAAAGAGTGGGCTTTACGTACCCAGAGAGGTTTGTCCTCCTGTGTTGTTCCTCCGCTCAGGGTGGCTCTGATGATCCTGTAAACAAAAGGTCCATAACAAAATAATTAAATTAAAAGTCTGAGCGTTAAAAAAACGTGATATTTCTTCTTTTACTAGTTCATCAGGTGTAATCAAAAAGCTTTGTTATTTGGGTAAATTCGGCGTCATATAAATGAAACGAAATCGTCACATCCTCAAAATATTTCACACAATTATTAAGCAGATATTTATAAAGCTTTAAAAGCTAAAAAAAAAAAAAGAGATAAAGTTATTAAAATATATTACGTGTTCAACAGAGATTTTTCAAAACGCGTTTATTTTAATCATTAAGTACAATAAAAAAAATCTGAATCGGATTATTTGTTTGAAAAAAATATATATTAACACAAATTTAAAAGTTTATTTTCGAGTCCTCAAACCTGACGGCGCTGTGACCCGGCGGACACCTAACTGACGGAAACCATACGTTTATGGCTGCTCGGACATTTAAGATGTGGCGTCGGAGCATTAAAAAAAGTCGTAATGTGAACACAGGTGATACTAACTGTACGAGTTGGAGTAAACCTTTAGTTTTCTCAGACCTAGTTAAATACAGAAAATGTTCAAATAAACCCAAAACATACGAGTACGAGAAATGTTTGTCATCATGGAAGCGCTGAAAAGTAGTGGTCAAAGCAATATAATACCTGACAAACAATTATTACTTTTTTAAGTTGACAAAGCTTTTTGTTCCACCATCGAGCCAGCGTTAACGTTTGTCATCTGTGTTTTTTGTGTGACATATTATCGAAAACCAAGAAAATGTTTTCCGGCTCGCCCTGTTGTTTCACTGACTTTCAGGGGGCGCATTCACAAGAAAGTCCGAAATAGATAACTCAGTTTTCCAATTATTCTTGTCAACACACGAACGCATCAAGAGAACGAGTGACGACGACGACGACAACGAACTGCTAACGCGTTAGCCGGTTAGCTGCTGCCAGCTAAAGTGTATGTGTGTGTGTGTGTGCGCGCGCGGTGGAGGCGATTAACTTGATATACAGAATAATTCTCAATAATATATTCCGAGTTGTGTTTTAATTGAGCCACTCAGGTTAACCAAGTATGCCCAGCAAAAAGAAGAAATACAACGCCAGATTCCCTCCGGTGAGTTGTAACTGTACCCAGCCGGCGTTAAGCTAACTTCTCCGGCTGGCTTCAGTGCTGTTCGGCCTGTTTGTGTGTCTTTTTTTAACGGGTACCAATAAAACAAACAAACAGACACATTTACACCCTGATGTAAATAATACTGCACCACTACACAAACGCTGCTAGACTCCTTTACTTAGCCGAGTTGCCTAGCAACCAGGAGATTAACGAGGCGCTTTAAAAGCGTTTAAATGAGTCAACTGATGATTGTTGTTTTTAGCATTACGAGCTAAGAGGAGCTCAAACTTATTAATGTGGTCTGTGGGAGCACATTGTGCACAGTTCTTATTTATCTCCCGTGCACATGCATCCTATAATGTGTACAGCATGATTTAATGTTAACTTGCCTGAAGTTAAAGCCCTCTTGTGTGTTATTTGCTGCTCATGTTGTGGTGAAAATAATAAGTGTATGTACTCTTAAGGTGATGCATGATTATAATAAAGTCAATGTTTTCTCTTACCAGGCGAGGATTAAGAAGATTATGCAGACAGATGAAGAAATAGGCAAAGTGGCTGCAGCAGTGCCTGTCATTATCTGTATCCTTTCTTTACTTGACATGTTTCAAACTCTCCCAACACATGACTGTGTTTAAAAAGAGGTCAGATGTCATCTGTGCGAGTGAAGAATCCCTTAAGTCATGCTGTGATTGTTGTGATTAAGTTTGTTCAGGTGAGAGTGCCGAAACCTCTGCTCCCATCGTAGTACTGTAGTCTGTTGTTTTTAGAGACAAAAAATTAATAGAGGCAGGTGACTTGTAAAGATTTGTGGTAAATTCGTGAGGTGTAATGGTTCACATCGGCGCTCTGAAAAGAGAATCTCAATAATACCGTAAGCGTCAGCGGCTGCAGAAAACGATTTAGAAATTGAGGTGGACGTACCACCGTTTTTTAAATCGGAGGTGTGGAAGTTTTTTTGTCTTTAAGAGATTAAGCGAAAGAGGTGACAAAATAACAGCCAAGACAAAAAACTGTGTGCAAATGTATAAAAAGACGAGGAACTACACAAATAGCACAACCAACATGATGCAGCCTTTAATGGACAGCAGAATGAGAAGCTCCAATCACTTCCCTTTGTTAAGAGAATAAATGCATGAAAAGACCAAACCACACTGACAAGCAGGTTAGCAGCTCCTAAAATAATCTGCTCCACTCATCATCTGTCTGCAGTCTCATTGAGTCAAATAAATCTGGAGAGAATCGTATCGTAAATTGTTACATCCCCACTGGAGACTTTCTCCAAGGCTGCACTGAACTCTTTGTAATGTTTACAAAGACCGAACACGAAGCATTGTAGCAATGGTGAAGAAAAACTTCCCTCCAGACGCAGAAACGTCGAGCACGACCAGACTCGTGATGAAGAGCGGTCGATCGAGGGAGGTGAAGAGAGATGATCGCTAGAACCCAAAAAGTGCCGAAGCTTAAAACGAGCTCAGAGCTGAAGTGACATTTTAAACCGAAGCCTGCAGCAGGAGAAACAAAGACAGAGCTCTGTCTACATTGCAGTGTTATACTGCATATTTGTGTGATAATAGAAGAATAATACTTTTATTTGAAAATTACTTTTCAAGTAGTCAAAGATGCTGTATGTCAGTTTTAAAGAACTAGACGGTGTCAAGGAGTTTGTCTGCATTCTTTTGGTAATAAATAGAAATAATCCAATATTAGCTGCAGAGGACATCTGGGTTTGTTTCCAACATATCGACATGATTTGACTTAAACACCTGTCACCATGACAACCCTGATATAAAGTGTAATACAGAGGTGTGAGTGAGCCCTCGGTCAGGTAGAAAATGACACAAGAACTGTAAATCTGTTGTGTGAATTGTAATGACTGCTCATGCTCATGGTTTGTCGTGTGTAACGGAGGTTTTTGGGCTCTTAGCTGGCGCAGCATGAAGTCCCCCATGTGAGTGAATTAAAGCCGTCTACACAGGTCGCAGATCTCTTCCTTAACCGAGACGTCAGCGAGAGCTCTGGAGCTTTTTTTGGAATCGTTACTCACGAAGGCTTGTCATGTCACCCAGTCCAGGAACGCAAAGACAATGACCACATCACATCTGTAAGTATGTCTGCGTGTGACGATGTTTGAGAGGGAGCCGGAGAACGACAGGAAGTGATCTCAAAGTTGTCATGTGACATTGGACGCACGCAGCTAAATGTAAAAGTAAAAGTTGATTTCCTCTGGATTCAGGTAAAGAATCTTAAAAGTTCCTTGGTGTCTAGAAAGGGACATTGTCAGAGTGCCTGTGAGGTTTGTGTTGCCTCCACAGTCGATGCAACACTTTGTGTCTCCTGCTGCTGTCAGTAGAAACTTACTGTGTGACTCAGACTCTGTACAAATTCATAAACTTTTAACCTTTAATCTCTTTGTAATGTCGTTGAATTTTCAACCCCGGAGAAAGAAGTGTCCTGATTTCCAAACGTGTTCTTTGTTTCGCAGGAAGCAGTGCATCGAGCTGGAGCAACAGTTTGATTTCTTGAAAGACCTGGTGGCAACGGTGCCGGACATGCAGGGCGAGGGGGAGGAGAACCACACGGAAGGAGGAGAGAAAGTGTCGCGCAGGTATCTCTCTCTCTCTCTCACTGTCAGACACTAACACGCGTTTAGTGAAGCACCATGAGCTGATGTGAGAACTCGAGTTGTGGAGGGGGAAGGGGGGGTGATGGGTGACGGGTGACGTTTCTATCCTGTGACTGCTGCACGCTGGATAGAATAGACTGGATACACGTAATTAAACCTCTGCGTTACGTTCTCTGCTCGTCAGGATGTTGCTCTCCGCTCTTTAGCTCATACTTGGGTTTACGTTGTATCGACATATATTCATGAAAGCTGCGTAAAGTGGACTGTTGCTTCGTCCACTACTTCCATCTATCTATGTGAACGGTCAGGTCAGGGGAGTAACTAGAGCAGTCCTCCTGAAGTTACCTCGGTATTTTTAGGAGTGCAAATGTGAGAACGGCTCGACTCCGATATTTGGCCTTTTTCTTTTCCACACGGATTAGAATCTCCTGGCCGACCTCTCCGTATTTGTTATCAAAGTTGTGAAATCCGCTCCACGGATCATTCTCTGTCTCCATCAGGTGAGACTCTCGTTTGATTGCTCCGGTTGTCACATTTCTGATACTGAACACAGAAACATTGGACATGAATAAGTCAGCACAAACGCACAAGAAGAGCTACTGCTGCCTTTCCCCGCGAACATCCTCTCCAGTAATTGGTATTGACTAAAGCAAGGTTTGTTTTGTGATGATAGATTAATTACAAAAGAAGAAGTAGAAGAGCGAGCAGAGTTTCGGGCTCCTCAGAGGGAGAACTAATTATCGCAGGATTGGAGAGCAGAAGCAGCGGTATTGACTGTCGACTGAACGCAGCCGGCCAAAGACTTTCACATCCATTTAAACGAGTTGGAAGACTTTTTCAGTAAAGTGAGGCTGATTGGATTGTGATTCAATTTAAAGTGGTTGTAAGCGTGGAGCTTTTTGAAACTTCTTCTCCTTTTGTGGTGAAACAAAAAAAAAAACCCCAAACGATGTTTGAATATTAATGTGTGAGTGTGATTGTCAGCAGCGTCGTCCTCTTCTCTGTTTATGTAAATAAAGTCGATTTAAATCTGCAGGACAGTTTCCAGAAACAGAAAGTGGTCGAGTGTCTGCTGCTGAATCTCGTGACTGAACTTTCTCCGAGATCTAAATCCCACAAAAGCTGAAACAGCGAGTCCTTCAGCATCACCTCGGGTCTTCTCTCTTTTGTGTCCAGGGGTCGGAAACCGGGGTCCGGACGCAAGAACGGAGGAGCTGGCTCCAAAGGCAAGGACAAGAAGTTGTCTGGCACAGAGTCGGAGCAAGAGGTAGGAGTTTGTTATTTTCACACACACACACACAGAGTCAAACAGCCGTCGGCGGAGTGGTGGAGTTACATTTTTTATCTCCCCAAAGTATGTGATGGAACATTGAGAGCACAGAAACCAGTGATTGGGAGTTTATTCTGTTCCTTTGTTTCTTTGTGCAGCCTGTTGTTCTTCAGCTGGCTGTCTTGGCTAACCGTCCGAAGTGACTGATTGCTAGCTTCACAGCAAAGTTAAACAAGGCGTGCATGCTGCCTTTCTAGATATCAGTTGAGACGGTTTAGTTTCAGGATTATATTGAAGGGACAACGTTGGATAAAAAAGGCCGGTGGAGCAGTGGTTAGTGTGTGCGGCCCATGGACGGAGGCTGTGGACCTCCAAGCATGCAGCCCCGGTTCAAATCCAACCTCTTCTCTCTCTCTCTCTCTCTCACCCTCTCTCTCTCTCTCTCTCTCTCTTTCTCTTTCTCTTTCTCTCTCTCTTTCTCTCTCTCTCTCTTTCTCTCTCTCACCCTCTCTCTCTCTCTCTCTCTCTCTCTCTCTCTTTCTCTTTCTCTTTCTCTCTCCCTCTCTCTCTCTCACCCTCTCTCTCTTTCTCTCTCTCTCTCACCCTTTCTCTCTCTCTTTCTCTCTTTCTCTCTCTTTCTCTCTGTGTCTCTCTCTCTCTCTCTCTCTCTTTCTCTCTGTCTCTCTCTCTCTCTCTCTCTCTCTCTCTACATCAACAATAAACGCACAGAAAGCCCCCCAAAACATTTCTTTAACCTAAAGCTGTTTGTGTGCCTTCCTGCCTCTCCGTCAAGCTTTCAGATTGCTGACGAAACAGCCAATTGGACTTGGATGTTCTGACGGGCTTGGATAGTGTGGGGCGAGCAGACGGCAGCTGAACGCTGGCAGAGACGCACATGAACACCATTTTTGTTTGTAACTCTGAACTGAATGGTGAATGCTTTGAATCATCACTTCTCTCTGCTCTCTGTGATGAAAGGACAGAACACGTCACCGTCGCTCACGTCTTCAGAAGACTCACCCGTGTGTTGTTCTCTTCGCAGCAGTACGACTCTACAGACAGCGAGACGGACGGAGACGAGGAGGACGGCTCTCAGTCAAGCACAAACGCGCCGGCTGCATCCAGGTTCCAGAGGTAAGGAGATCCGGCGTGTGTGCTCAGATCCTCTGGAGACCAATGATAGTCCACTGATCAGAACGTGGGATCTAAGAATCATTGATTACGTCTCGTTAGAAATAACCTTAACCCGAGCGCTTTGAGGACTGAAGCGTTGGTACATGAGGAGAACTTATTTCTGCAGACGATGACTGATGAGTTGTTCTGTTCTCAAAAGTCTCGCTGATAAATCACTGCTTCTGTTTGAAATTGAGAAAAAATATTCCCACCTTATCCGGGTAGAGAAATCAAATATATAACCATACGGCTGCAAACAAGAAGAGGGCGCTGTTTTCCACATTATAACACGGCGTCGCTGGCTCCCAAATCAACGATTTCATGTCCAGTGTTCAGTCGACAGCATGTGACCACAAGAGAAACACCTCAGCTTCAAATGTCTGAATGATGGCTGACCTGAAGGTCATCAAGTCTTATCAGTACCTGACAGTAGAGTGGTAACGGCTCACGGGTCCGTCCGTTTGGTACGAATTCGGTTCAACAGAAAAAAGCAACAGAAAGTCGTGGTTGCCTATTTCTAGGGAATAAATAAGAATACCTTTTGGGAACCGTAGTGTCAGTGTTTACACACCACCATGGAGAGGGAGGACGAGGTGAGGGAGCGAGGCTTTAAGATGAAAAGTATGAAAAGAAGGTTGGCACGGACGAAGAGGCGACTTTCGAGATATTCAGAAAAGCTTTTAACTTTTGGACGATGCCGATCAAATCTGTCACACCTGAAATCTAAAACCCACCTTCGCTGTCCAATAAAAAAAACTTTAAAAAGTTTGCAGCGACTCTGAACTTATAGAATGTGTTTGACACAAAACAGCCGGACTGCTGTCAAAGGACGCTACGTGAAAACGTCGGAGCTTCATCAGGAGTATCAGGGCCACGTTAAGGCAGGAAAATCTGATGAAGTGGAACATTTCCCAGAGCAGCAGCCGTCTGTACGAACGTGAGGAACACGGAGCATCTTGTGAAGTTACGTCAGTACCTATAGATACGTAACGGCGCATCACGTCGTCAGCAGTATCAGGACCCAGAAAACATTTTCCTGAGAGAGGAAGACGCCGACTCGGAGTAAATCGTCTACGGCTGATCTTCTGAAACAACCTTTCAGAATTTTAATCATGGCCCGTTTGAAATCCATGTACTGTCATATTTACGCCTTTATTCTCGTACCTTTTCTGCTTTTCTTTCTCTTATATTTACGACTCGAACGTGGAGCTAATACTCCGTCGCACAGAGCAACAAACGATCCCGACTCTGACACTTTCCTTCTGAGTCTCAGTTTGACCGACATGAAGCTGAGCATCGTTTCTCTTTCATGATCAAATATTAAAACTGGTGTGTTTGCTCCTCCCCCTCCTGCAGGTCAGACACGCCCCCTCAGAATATGGACATGGGCAACATGGTCTCTATGGGTGGCATGGCTCCGGCACAGCCCCAAGGCGGCATGGCCTTCGCCCCCCACCCCTCCATGCTGAGCGCCGTACCGCCTCCCCCAGCCCCTGCGCCGCACAAAAACCAGGACGACGACGATGAAGACTATGACTCTTAGCTTTCTTTTCCCTCCTCTTTCACACACACACACACACACGCACACATATTCTCTCTCAACATTATTTTTTGATTTCTTAAAATGAACTTGCGGCAGGCGACAAAAAGGAAAAAGACTTCATCACGGCCCCCGGGAGACGGTCAGAGCGCCTCCGCAGGATTAGGAGCTAGGAACCTGGTTGTATATTATGTGTTTTAATTTTCTTTTTTTTAAAAAAAGGTTTTATTTTATTGTAGAGGAGGATGTTTTTTAACAAGTCGGTCGTTCTACCTTAAATATTAAAAACACGGCAGTCGTCACAGTTTTTTCGCCATGAGCCCCCGCAGACAGGAGGAGGTGTGGTTTGTGTTTGTGGAGAGTTTTTTCTTTCGGCATTTTTTTTTTTCTTTCTTTCTAAATTTTCCGCTGTAGACGTAAAAGAAGTGAACTCAAACCCTCAGGTCGACTGAAAGAAATCTATAAAGTCTTATTACAACCTCCTTCAAAATAAAACAGTATTGGACGCATTAAGAAAGCGATCAGCGTCAAAGGCAGAGGAGAGCTGGTTGTCTCCCCCGTGAGGTGCTCCATCAGCTCGGCTTCGTCACGACTCGCTGCTCAGGCCGATTGTCAGGCTGTAACATAAACATGGAAGCAGGAGTTTTTTTGTTTTTTTTTACTGTAGGTTAGCCAACCACAGCTTTTCTTTTTTCGTTTGCGTTTCTTTCTATTTTTAATGCACGTTTTTATCAAGACGAGTGTAAACCTTTCCCCGCCACAGCCCCGAAGTCAAACATATCGACATCCACTTTGTTGTTGTTTCGGACGCTCTCAGATTGTTTCTGATCTGCACATTATTTTCTTTTTTCGACCAGTAAAGTCCCTTGAATCGCCCATCAGAATGATACTGTGACTCGGACCATAACTTTGTTTTTAAAGTTGTTTGTGTCTTTTGTCCTCCCTTATTTCTACTCTGGCCTCCCCTGACTTTTCTTTGCTCCTCCATTGTTTTGTTTTTTTCCTCTTTTAGCTTGTTTTAAAGTACCGATTGAAAGCAGATGAAGATGGGGCTCCCCCTGTATGTGTCAGTCTCAGTATGAAATATTTCCAAATAGACAGTTGACACTGTATTGTAAACTTTTAACATTCTTTTTATTTTGTATGGGTGAAATAAAGTTCATATTTCAATTAAAATAAACGACTCTTTGTATTTTAAAAAATGTTTTTGATGTATTCGTTTAAAGAAGCAGAATGTAACTCTGCCCCCTAGTGTTTAAAATGTGTACTGCAGTTTAAACTCTAATCATCACAGAGAGCTGTCTCCCCTACCTCCTCTCACACAGGTCACCATGTGGTGGACACTGTAGCTTCAGTGTTTAGCCTGCTCTGCATGTGGTGGCCACTGTAGCTTCAGTGTTTAGCCTGCTCTGCATGTGGTGGCCACTGTAGCTTCAGTGTTTAGCCTGCTCTGCATGTGGTGGACACTGTAGCTTCAGTGTTTAGCCAGCTCTGCATGTGGTGGCCACTGTAGCTTCAGTGTTTAGCCTGCTCTGCATGTGGTGGACACTGTAGCTTCAGTGTTTAGCCAGCTCTGCATGTGGTGGCCACTGTAGCGTCAGTGTTTAGCCAGCTCTGCATGTGGTGGACACTGTAGCTTCAGTGTTTAGCCAGCTCTGCATGTGGTGGACACTGTAGCTTCAGTGTTTATCCAGCTCTGCATGGGTCTGTAAAGCTTTCTGCGTTCTAACCTCTCTCCATGTTTCAAAAGCATCTCCAACATTGATCCTAGTTTGAGCAGCTTTCTGCTGCTGGAGCTTATTAGAAACATGCAGAGGCTTTTTATGTCGGGCTACTGCCCTCTGTGATGTCATGAAGAATACATTTCCAAACGGCCTGTTTGAGCACTCATTTTCTGAAAAGTGGAGCAGGCAGAAGATGGAAAGCCTGGACTTCTCATCATTGGGGGGTTTGTTGACAGAAAAGCAGACCTGTTGGGGCTTTTACAGAATGTGACCTATAAACATCACAGAGAAAAAACTAAATCTTCCCTTTCCCCTGGTGGACTATCTGTGCACTGCATGTACCTGGTTGTTTTCTTCTTTTTTTTTTTCAGGAGGAAAAAAGATCTCAATGCAAAGGTTTTAAAAATGGTTGGATTAAATATAATTCACTTCTCTTTATAGGGTTAAAAATAAACATTTTCAGGCGCTTCCCCGTTAGTTTTTCAGTTTCAGAGGCATTAAGCACGCCTTTTATAGTCCTGATAATAAAGTGCACCTCCTGACAAGTCTGATATTTTTGTCCTTTGTGTTTCGCAACACAAAAAGGTTTCCCATGGACCTCTTTGCTATCACAATGACTCATGCAACCTGAAGGACAAGGCCTGTTATTTATCTTCAACTTTTCAGCCTCCTTCTGGTATTTGAATCAGATAAGTACAAGACAGTACAGGTTAGTGGAGAGGTTTTCACAGAGAGGTTATTGTTACCATCATGGACACCCACTCTACTTGGCTCAGAGAGTGTGTCCAGCCCCTTTCCTCTTCCTCCTGCCTTGTGTGTTTTTTAAACAGTCTATTTTGTCGAGTAAATGTATCCGCCCCTGAATCAAGCAAGCAACCCTGAGCCGGGGCTGCAAAAACAACTGCATCCTTCCTGCACAAGCGTTGACTCAGCGGACTTTGAGGAGGGCGGGGTCAGCTGTGTGGGTTAGTGTGTATGGAGGAAGGGAGGAGGGGGTGTAGGTGGTTGACTTTAGGAGGTCGGTGTACAAACAAATGGCCGCTGTGGGGCAGGGAAGGAGGGTGGGGAGGGGAGCCATCAAAGGGGCGAAAAGAAGGAAGCACACTGCTTCCACACAGCAGCCGGCGGGGCCAAAGGTGGCCCTCTGATTCCCATCCTCTACCATCGAGCCACTGGCTTTTAAGAGCTCTTTGCTTCCGTAAAAAACAAAAACAACATGGGGAAAATGTGGTCAAAGAGGAATTCCCAGACCTTTTATTAAGAATCAAAGCCTTTCATAGTGAGGATACTTAGAAAGCACATGTTTAAAATGCACCCAGCTCATTAAATGCCTCAAAATCTGCACCAGAGACTGTTTGTTGAATGCTGTCTGAGTGTTTCATGTCATATCTGCCTCGTGGGATCCAGCCTGCAGTATCAGTTTGACTGTACATCCCAGCTTACCAAAAAAAAAAAGAAAGGCATTATGCAATCTTGAATAAGGTCCAAATCTTCTCTAATGGCTACATGCTGAAATGCCCAAAAAAAGGGGTTCAACATGGCTGCCACACCTACCTCTTATAGTCTGGTGGTGCTAATCACAACACTTTGAAATGCTTTATTTTGCATCCATTGTTGTTCATTTTCTGGTAGAAGTCGGCTCCTAAAGGCAGCAGTGTCGACCATAACAATGGAGGACCAATTAGCCGACTTTTTCTAAAGATTGCATCAGATATTTAACGCCAGCAAACCCGTCCTTGGATGGAGGTTCAGTTGAAAAGAGGCCATGTTTTCTCGATGTTCAGCCAAAAGTTTGAATTGACAGGACTCCCTCTGGTTTAAACTTTTAAATGGACTACATTCAACTCTATCTGATGAAAGATTGTGCGACAGTAAATCCCACTTCAGCGGCTCTACCAGCTCAGAAGATCGAAGCTTTCCGCATCAAACAAGCACAAAGAGCGGTTAGCCAGACGAGCGCTGAATGCTTCTAAATGTGTTGCTTGAAGAAAGTAATCTTAAAAGTCCTGTTTTTTCTTCAAAGTGACGCCGGAGGAAAAAGAAATGAAAATATTCTACAAACGTCCTCTCCCTGAAACGGCAGCATTTAGTCCTCCTTTCTGTGACTATTGGGAGAGTTATGAATAATCTCTCATCCTTGAGTGTTTAGTCTGAATGTCACAAAGTCTCACCTGATTCAACAGTGTATGAAAACAGTTTTATTGTAGGAGCAGATAGGAGCATTAAAAACGATTGTCAGGTAAGTAGCAACAGGCAGGGATAAATCTATATATTTATATAAATTAGAAATCTTCTATAAAATGTGGATTATTGTTGCTGTGTGCTTCAGTCTGCTATAACTTACTTTACAGTTCTTCTTTGTTTCTTTAGCCTTCTGTTAGCGCCATAGACTGTAAAAATTAATGGACGCAGCCATGCAGTGCTGCACCCGTCTGTTCCTGCAGGGGGCGCTGGATTTCCATCAATGGCAGTACGGAAACGCTGCCTCAGCCTAACTTTCATTCAACCTACAGTATCGACAGGCTGAGAGCTGGAGCTGAGGCCCTGTGCAGTGTTCCTATGGCGACAATAACTAATTAGACCTTTTTTGGTTTCTTTACGAGGCTGTAAACACATTTTTTTATGCTGTAAAAGCTGGCTCTTATCAGTTTTAGCTGTTTTTGCTAAAAAGAGACAGAACAGTGTAGGGAGAGTGGGGGATGACATGCAGCAAAGAGATGAGGTCAGTTTCAAACACACAGCCACTGCTATGAAGAACTTCAGACACATAGAACATGCAACATAACCATTCGGCTATATTCTTGTGGGAACTTAATGAACTGCAGGACATGTTCACACTTCTGCATCAGTATTGTATTTTTAACCTGCATGAAAAGTCTTCAGCGAACAGCCCCGCCCGCAGAGATGGCGTGGCCCCCTGAAAAGGTCAAGTGAAATCACCACGTGTGTTGGTGGCGTCGGCCTCGGGGCTAACATTCGGTTCCTGGCTTTTGGTTTATAGAATGACAATGTTTTGCCAAAGCTTATGTGCAGCCTTATCTTATGGAGTTTTATTGAATGAATCTTTATTAAGATACAACCAGCAACAAAGGAAATATGTACACAAATTAAAGAACAATATTTTCAGAATAAAATTACAGTATTTAGTGTAACCTCCCTTTAAAATAGTTCAAACTCAACCACAGACACGTTTACAGGAACAATAATAAATCACCAAACAATACAGAGAACAAACTTGTAAAGTAAAACAAAGTAAATCAGGAAGAACAAGATCCTGTAAGACTGAAGACTGAGTCCTCTTTAGTTTCAGTTTGAGCTCTGCCCGGGTTCAACTAATCCACATTAATCTGCTGAACAGAAAAATACAGTTTTCCAAGTGAACTGATTTATTAAAAGGCAGCATACAGTCTCAAATTTCTTGTCAGTTTTTTTTGAAGGCATCTTCCAAACAAACAAACAAACAAACAAAAACAGACAATAAAATGATTAAAACTTTAAAAACATAACAATGATGTGACCTAAGCAGCCTCCGGTCAAAGAGAACTATCCCAGGTGTTTCTTTATACAATTGATTTGAAACATTTCACGTTTGCTTGTAACAGCAAACATTTTTATAATAGCCTATATTTGGGACAATTATGGGAAAAACTAATGTTAGAATGATTTTTATTTTCTCTGAAACATTTTCAAGACTTTACAGATCAAATATTTATCAGCCGTGTTTGGCGCGTGCTCTCCAACAACCGTGCGCTTTTCCTCTGAACTTTATTTTGACAGTAATAACCGGAAATGTGATGGCTTATTACGCATGAGCTTGACGTGTTTCGCTGGTCATCTGACTCTTTTCCTGTTGGGAGAGAAAAAGTTTTGAAACCCCACCCTCTCCGCTGACTGGTAGGCACGGACGTAGAAGTGGTTCGAGGTCCTGACGAGTGAACGCGGACTGAGGAAGAGGAAGAGGAAGAGGAGTGTGATCCCGTAGAGTTCTCATGGAGCCGTTTGGATCCCGACGATAACACCGAGCCGCACCGGGCCGTGCGCGCGTGGGAGTCACGCACCTTCTTTATCCGTGTGCGTGTTTCTTCTGTGGAAACTACAGCTGTGGATAGCTCTTCCTCTTACAAAGTCTGTTTTTTGTTTTTTGTTTTTTTTTAAAAGTTGACAAACGCGTCGCGTGCTTCCGATAAACAAACGCAAAGTATGGAGTCTCTCGCGCAAAGGGATGCGGGATTTCCTGCGGGAGCGCCGCAAAGTTGCGTGCAGACGCAGTTATTAGAGGTTTGGGCTCAATAATAGCGAACTGGTCAACCCTGAAAGTTGTCGTAAAACACTGGTTGGCTGGACTGAATGCTCCTTTTCCTGCCATTCTTCTCCTCACCTCGCAGCGCTTCCTGCTTGTGCTGGCCGCTGCACTTAATGGCTAAAAATACATAAAAAAAACCTCCAAATGGACAGCTGAAAGTTTTGGGAGCTTTTGCTTTAGGTTCTGAAAGTTAAACAGCAAAAGGACGACTTCATTTTTGTTCTTCCTCTCTGACTTGACTCAACAGGTGGCAGTTTTGAATGAGGGAAATGGAAAAGCAAGTTTTCCCTTAATGAGGGGATTCAGGAGCCTCTTAAATACAAGCTGGTGTAATGATATTGTGCTCACACCATGCTTTGGGAAACCACATCACTTGAGCAGAGAGACTCAGTGAAAACAGAGCTGCCCGTCTGAGCTCTTAAACGCTTGATGAAGTTAAACTCTTGACTCCTGCGTCGGTGTTTCCAGATGGAGAGATTCTGCGTTTCACGTCGAGACGAATGAAAGACGCTTTCGATCAATCGTCTCCTGAAGCCCTCTTGTCGGTGGAGCTTTTGAACACATTTCGCTGGTCCCTGATGAACCAACAAGAAAGACAGGAAAGGGAGCGAGGCGCAATAAAGTACTCTTTTGTACTTTATTTTCAAACCCTTGGGGTGCACAATCAGATCCAGTCAACAAATCTGCTCGAGGCTCCATGGAGCCGCTGAAGAACATATTCAGTCGAGGCCCGCTGTCCAACTGGAAAAACTTGGATCAATCACAAAAAGGGAACTTCACCAACCCTGTGTGGACGGCCTTGTTCGACTATGAGGCGTCCTGTAAAGACGAGCTCACCTTGCGGAAAGGTGACCTCGTTGAGGTCCTGTCTCTGGACTCTGAGATATCCGGGGACGAAGGCTGGTGGGCGGGCAAGGTCAACAACAAGGTGGGAATCTTCCCGTCAAACTACGGCTCCTTCAAGCCCAACGGATACGGGAAGCTCCCGGGTGCTGCCGTGGTTGGCGACATCACCCCGGTTGTGGTTGGCGAGTTTGAGCCTGATGCGGTGGATTTCCGGGAGCTGAGTTTGGAGGAGGTCATCGGAGTCGGGGGATTCGGGAAGGTGTATCGGGGTACGTGGAGAGGCGGGTTGGTGGCGGTGAAGGCCGCCAGACAAGACCCCGACGAGGACATCAGCGTGACGGCGGAGAACGTCCGGCAGGAGGCGCGGTTGTTCGCCATGCTCACCCATCCGAACATCATCGCCCTGATGGGCGTGTGCCTGCAGGAGCCCAACCTGTGCCTCATCATGGAGTACGCCTCGGGGGGCCCGCTGAGCCGGGCGCTGGCCGGACGCCGCATCCCGCCGCACATCCTGGTGAACTGGGCCGTGCAGATCGCCAAAGGGATGTTGTACCTGCACTGCGAGGCCATCGTCCCCGTCATCCATCGAGATCTCAAGTCCAACAACAGTAAGTCCATTCAAACATGCAAATCACCGACTAACCAACCCGAGTCCGTCGTCACGGCGTCCGGCCGCGTGCTCGCACACAAAGCCTTCAAAAATGGCAGCTTTTACTTTCGTGACGCGACGCCTCAAAACGCGACGGTCCAGACTCCCTCTCGCATCAGTTTTGGCCACGGTCACCGTGGCAACAAAATACAGGTGAGAATGATCTCCTCAGTCACCTCGTCTGCTCTGCGTCTGTTCTATAGACACAGATCTATGTTATAGATCTATAGAGATAGATAGATGCACGTTATCTGACACTGATGGTCACTGGAGGAGCTTTTTATCGGCTGCTTGATTCATCTGTGGCGCTCTTATTTCACTTTTACTTGTACCATATCAGAGTAGAAGTTTCCGGGAGGAGGAAGACCCTCGAGCTGACGTATTTACTGACGACGTGCCCCATGGCAGAGTGAGTACAGGCTGTACTCCTGCATGTGAACGCCACGTCTGGGGACAAAAAGACACATTTAAAGTCGATCCTGCTCAAGTCTTGACTCTAAAGTCAAGCAGTCAAAATGTGACTGTTCGTCTTTGCGTCGTGTGTTGTTGACGGCGTTCGATGGACTTCGACTTCGACGGGAAGCTTTCTGCGTCGGCGCCGTCACAGCTCACACTTTGGACTCGGATGCCTTTCGGGGGCTGCTGGGAAGTTTCGCTTCAGTGTTTCGGGTCCTGGCTGCAGACACGTAGACGTTGAACCTTGTCATTAAAGCCGCTCTGCAGAGACGTGTGTCCCTGATAGCGCTGTCTGTCTGTCTGTCTGTCTGTCTGTCTGTCTGTCTGTCATTATCATTCCTGTGATGCAGCGTGTATGAGCCCTGTGGATCTGTTGCTCCTCTCAGCTCATGTGTGTTACGACAGAGCCTGATAACCCCCCCCCCCCCCCCGTGTCAGCGTCTTTCCTGACCTCCCTCCCCTGGGAAAGAAAGTGGATTGTGTGTTAATATAGTGTTTGTATGCGAGGCAACACAATCCTTCTCTCTGTGCAGTCGGAGATCTTATCGCTCTCTCGCCTCCTGCTGCCTTTAAAAAAAAAAAACATTCTTCCTTGAATCTTTGTCCCTGGCCTGCCCCTGCATGTCTCCGTGTGGCTGTAGCTCTGTCGTGCCACTGAGCAATATCCTGTTGTGGCGTTGGATGGGGAAGGGGAGGGGAGGGGGGGGGGGGGTCATTTCCAAAGCGGCTCTGTCAGTTTGAGAATCGGTGTGAAGTGAAGCGCTGACAGGTGCAGGATCCTCTCAGCACCGACGTGCACCTGAAGCGTCCTCAGACGGAGCGCTGAGGCCTGGACAGGACAGCGTGTACTCAAGTCTCCCAACGTGAACCTCGGCATTATGGACTCAGTTCCTCAGAATGATGATGCAAGTTCTTCTTTCTGGAGCTGCCATTTTGCCTCGCCGACTCTGCAATCATGACAGCGAGGAGGCGGAGAGGCAGAGTGCGAGCCGGAGGAGAAGCGGGATTCTCCTGCTGAACAGAAACAGGAAGAATAACCCGACTTACAGCCTGAAATCTAAAACACAACAAACAGACAATATGTTATTCACACAGATCATTTAGTTAAAAAAAAAAAAAAAAAAAAAAGTCCAAATGTAGACAAACTTTGATCCAGTTTTTAAAATCTGTACATTTATTACATTAGCTTGTATGACTGTTGTTTTTTGAAGTATCGTACGTTTTGAACACACTTCAGGCTGCAGCGTCTCTGCCTGCACATTCACTGATCTACAGGGTCGAGGGTTCGATTCCCAAGCTCCTGCAGCCACAGGTCCCACGTGCCCTTGGGCAAGACATTCAACCCCAAGTTGCTGCTTTGTGACGGGCGTGTGAGGGAGACTCGGCTTCACACAGCGCAGCCTCTGCTACTGAAATCACTTCACTCCCTGTGCAGCGGCGCTCAGAGACAGCGGTTCAAACCTCAGACTTTGAACGTGGACCCGCGTTAACTGTGAGCGTCTTATCTTCAAACGAGGACGCCGGCCTCACGCAGCACCTTGGCGTGCTGAACAAGCTGCCGGGGAGAAAAAGCCACACAGTGAACCTCCGATTCCAGCCGGAATGATCCACCGGCGGCCGTCGCTCATTTCACACATTAAAGCAGGAAACGTGGACACGCTCCGCAGAACGGCGTGGTCATTATTCTTGTGCTTCATCCTTCAGCCCGTCCTGCCGCGGTTAAAGCTTCCTAACGCAGGAAGCTCGGGGGAGACGTCTGTCTTTTCTTTGATTGTCAGCCGTGAAGGTCGACTGAGGGTGAAGCGGCGGCGTAAGCTGCTGTAGGAGACGGCGTGCGCTCGTACGCACGTCGTCTCCGTACCTGTAGATAAATAGAAATAAAAAAAGGTTCATTGATGATGAAGGGAGACTACAGTCACTACCCATAATCCTCGAGGATGTTGATGTAAAGATGACAGCTGGCGTCCGCTCAGCTCCGCCCCCTGCTGACCTGAAACATGCAGGTACAGACGATGGCTGAATGTCTCTCTCTCTCTCTCTCTCTCTCTCTCTCTCTCTCTCTCTCTCTCTCTCTCTCTCTCTCTGTGTGGTCTTTGCTGGTTCACGTACGACTGAAGATGTTGACTTTATTAGAAAGCGTTGGTACTTTTCCACCCGGCTGATCACCTCATGATACAGATGATATCGTTTTGACGTGCTTTCACTAG
Organism: Symphodus melops; assembly: GCF_947650265.1. Lineage (NCBI taxonomy): Eukaryota > Metazoa > Chordata > Actinopteri > Labriformes > Labridae > Symphodus > Symphodus melops. The sequence goes on along the minus strand of NC_136710.1, from coordinate 18,591,973 downwards.
TCTCTCTAATTATGTATCTGACGAGCTGATGTCGAAGCCTGTTGCCCAGCACAAACGCCCCTCCAGTGAATCTTTTAAAAGATGACTTCAGTTTGGATCTAGATTTGTGGGGGAGGATGTGTCGAGGCCGTCTGAAGCTGCGTCAGTCCAGCTGCGGTTCATTCACTGTCAGTTATCTGCACAAAGCCCCCACAGAGCCAAAAACAGCCATCGGCATCGCCGCACTATAAAACTGTGCAGGGCTTTAGTTAGAGCTGGTGGGGAAAGTGCCAAGCTAAGCAGTCACTGGGCTGCAGCTTTTTTCAGGAAGAAGCCACAGTTAGATTTTAGATCAACATGTCCTTTTTTTTTTTTTTTTTTTTTTGTCCACTGAGTGGACAAACATCTGATACATCCCTCTACCAGCATGTTTTCATTCAGGGCCCCTCACTGCAGAGCACTCATAACATCCCCTGTCTGCCTGTCTGTCTGTGTGTGTGTCCGCCTGTGTGTGTGTGTGTGTGTGTGTCTGCCTGTCTGTGTGTACTCTCATTACAGCTGCATTCACACACACACACACCCCCATCATCCCTCTGTGCGCTCAGGGACGAATCATCGGGGCAATTTGTACATTTGGATTTCAAGTTTGATGATTTCCCAGCATGCATCTGTACGGTATTAAGACTGGTGTGTGACTGTCATAGTTAGATTGATCAGTGTGGCAATAAGACACTTAAAGGTAGCGTAGCTCATTTCCTCCACATACACTTTTTAATACGTTGGTATCTGGAGCAGTTTGTAAACATGTACAAACTTCGACCAATGTCGGCACTCGACCAATCAAGCCTCTGTACTCCACGCGTGCACGAGCCCACACTCGCAGCATGAGCTGAAATCTGCTTCTGGACCAATGACGCTAGAGCATGTAAGTGAAGGGGCGTGGCTTAAGAGGGAGCACAGAGGGGGGAGGGGGGAGTGAAGATGGAGAGGATGCTACTTTCAAAATCAAGCTAGTTTTTGGAAACTGGCACCAACGTGTGTGTGTGCGTGTGTGTGTGTGTGTGTGTGTGTGTGTGTGAAGTCAAAACAATACAATATTCAAATCTTAGTTTTATTCCAAAAGGATTTAAAAAGACGCACGCACACAGAAGCTGCATGCACTCTGTACGTTTACTGGCCCCCGCTCTGAAGAGAGACAGTGTGCAGGTGTTTGCATGAATGCGTACGCTACACTAAAGAAATAGTACAAGCAGCGTGTGGCGACAGAGCCTGAATTATTTGAACACGAAGCCCCGCCTCCAACGCCTCGTGTCCACGTGGCGTTTTTTTTGGGACGGTGCTATTTTTTTGTAGAAATCAGAACCACAAAATGCGTGTGTGTGTCAGGCGCAGTCCTAGCACGAGAGTGGACTCATTTTCATCACACAGACTCTTGGAGAGGATCAGTGAGACTTTAAACGGCTAAGAAGGAAACAACAGAAAACGACGATGAGGAAGTGGTGCATCACTGTGTGTGTGTGACTCTCTGATGAGAGGGTGCCCCCCCCCACTCTTGTCCCCTTGTCCTCATAATAAGTATCATTTATGCATTAGCTAAGTGATTTTATTCTGCACAACTTTAAAATGTCAGTGCAGCAGAAAGCGCCTCATCATGAGCCAACCCATCCATAAACACGGCCGCACGTTTGCTGACTCCCACGTCCGAGGGCTGCCAGAGGGGTCCTGGCAGGAAGGGGAGGGGGGGGGGGTCACCTGGGGTGGAGCGCAGCTGGCTTAGCCTCGGTGTGTGTGTGTATGTGTGTGTGTGTGTGTGTGTGTGAGAAGGCAGAAGAGAGGCAGGCAGACGAGAGAGGTCCTGAAGTGAGCTTGGACCGAAGAGTCAAACTTCTTCTGGAGATTTAAGAGGACACTTCTTCACGCCTACAAATGTAAGATGTAAAAAAAAAAACCCATTGGTGGTGTGTGTGTGTGTGTGTGTGTGTGTGTGTGTGTGTGTGTGTGTGTGTGTGTGTGTGTGTGTGTGTGTGTGTGTGTGTGTGTGTGTGTGTGTGTGTGTACACGCTCGAGCTCGAGGAGGAAGAAGAGAGAGAGAGAAGGAGAGAGAGAGTGAAATGACATGCAGGAAAGGAGCCACAGGTCGGCTTAAAACCCAGGACTACAGACTCCATACAAGAGGCGTACGCATGAACCACTAAGCCACCTGCGCCCCTTGTTTCTACTCGTTAGTAACATACTAAAACAAGGGAAGGTCTTTACCTGCTGCTCTGTGAAGCATGTTGAGATTAAGAGAACATTTGGTGCTCACATGAAGACAGATTGGCAGATTTATCAGTTTTCGCGCTCTCATTCGACGTCCTGCATCCTTTCTCAAAGAGCAGACCTCATTTTGAACGAATAGTTTACATGCAAAGATATTTGTTTACTGAGAAAGGAGAATGTTCATTTGCATGAGGAGCTAAAAAAAAACCAGTATGTCAGAGACAGAGTGGAAGTAAACATCTGTAGGCACCGTACACTTCTTTTAAACGGCTGATTTTATATATCTGTTCAAAAATGAGATGAGCCCACCCACGCTTGGTCATGAAACCAGCAGTGTGTGTGTGTGTGTGTGTGTGTGTGTGTGTGTGTGTGTGTGTGTGTGCAGGATGAGCGAGTGGGCAGAACAACAGCAGGGAATAGCAGATAAAAAAAAATAAAACATTGAAGGGTCAGAACGACAGGAAGTAGGAGACGTTTCCAGAACTCAGCCGGAGTGAAATGTGTTGTTTTTGAAACGATCACACAGATCACGAGGCAGCTCCCATGCAGATGAGCAACAAAAAAAAACAACCCAGAACTTCTCCGTCTGTGTGGGACTGACTTTGGTTCTGAGGATCAGGATTCGTTTGTTTTGGACGCTTCGACAGCATGAATAATCTTCTGTGAAGTAAACCGTTGACTCTGTTGATGTTGGAGAGGAGTCGTCGAAGATTTGAGTTCAGACTTTTTGGGATTCATCAAAGTAAAACTGATAACACACTGCAGTACAGTTCCTCCAGATAACTCCATGTATTATTGATAACGAGTTATTTTACTGTTGAACAGGAGAGTTTAAAGGTCACCATCGTGACCTTCGGCCGCTACATAGATTCTTTCCATTACGCTGATTGCTCAGCCTCTTAGCGGCGGCGGCTAAATAGCAGGAGCGACAATGAGTGAAGTGTGACAGGACGCGTCTCGGGTTGAATACCCAGGTCTTTTGCGTTTTGCTGTTTCTCACAGCGGATCGCTGGAATAGCGTGTTAAAGCGGGTCTACCTGCTGAAAGTGCAGCTCGACTGGCGTCTCCCCCGAGTCCAAGATCATTAAAGGAAGCAGGCTGTGAACACTCTTAACTAAATGTAGCGCCGCTCATTCATGAGAAACACCGTCTGTTCCAGACAAATCCTTCACAATAAAACTTCCTGTTCGTCTGCGCTTGAAATGCTTTTATTATGGCGGAGTCATTTTCATGAACCGCGTTGGTTCAGCACAACTCTGCAGAAGTGAAAACTGAAACTTAAAAACCACGAGGTGAAATTACAAGCATCGACCTAGTGAACACAGAGCTCAGCGAGTAAAAGATGTGTGTGTGCTTCCTTTCTCAGACATGAGTGAAGTGTCACTCTAACCAGCTTTGTTGATTGGGGGGGGGGAGGAGGGTCTTTGAGTTATACATTTGTCGACAGAACTGTCAATCAAACATTTCTTCTCTGACATATGAACTCTCGGGCATGAATTAGCATGATAAGAGCTAACGTTAATGACAGAAAACATGTTTGGAAATAAATTAGTTGATGTGTATTTTAACTTTTTATTTGACCTTTTAACATGAAGGAGGCGGGGCTTATGACCCATACTTGAGCCAATCAGTAGTTGGAGCTCCAGATGTGTTCGCTTCTCTTTTGGGAGCTTTTTTATGAAAGTTTATTTTGTGTTTTTTGGAACAGTCCTGCTTACTGATAAGTTCGTCAGACTGAAATCAGACCTGTGGGACGTTTATCTGCTGGCCCTGAGAAGCATCCTCACTTTATGAATCAATATACTTGTTTCCATCATCCCCATCCTGAGCTTCACTACTTCTCTGACTGCTCTTTATCTGTTTGAGGTTTTTTGCAAAGTCTCCATAGAAAGTTCCGGATCAGATCGCGTACTGTCTTTTTTTGCACCCTCTTTCTCTTTCTCTCTCTCCCCTCTCTTCCTTGTCACCTTGACTCGGAGCCTTTGTGGTCGACCCTGTAATGACCCCCCCCCCATCCAAGCATCTAAAGAGAAGTTTCTAATGAAGGTTAAATATCAACGCATGTGAACTGGAGCTTTAGTTAATAAGTGAGCGTTTTCAGGAGCTCGGAGGATTCGACCAGGCACCACATACTTTGCACAGGGAATCATTTATAACCCCCTCCTGACAAGCTGTGGAGGTCCAGAGACGGAATAATAACTTGTTTGTGTGAATGTGTTGGAGGCCATGCTTTGGACTTTCATGCTAATGCTAATTAGCTTCTAGCTTTTGTCCCACGATCTGCTTTAAATAATCGGTGTGTTTGTTGTTAGCCAGGTTTGATCTCCTTTCGAATCATCAGACGTGTTTTCCATCTGCCTTTTATTCCGGCCAATCGGACATATTGAATCGGCTTCAGTCAATCCTCTGATTGGCTGTTTCATTTATCTCCAGCTCTTTGACACAGGTTCAGTAAAGCCCCTTGACATCAGACATTATTCTCGGTTAGAAGAACCTAGAATACGAGTGATGACCGGCAGCGGTGTGTAGATGGTTTCTCGTATCATAACAACGGTGTACCGCCACCTGCTGGCCTGGAGAGTCATTTCCTCTCACGTGTACGCAGAGCGTGGTGGTTGATCGTCGGCTGTAGTCTTTGCGGTGCGTTCAAGTGCAACTTTTTGACGACGACGGGAGGCGACGCCACAGTCATGCTTCGTCACCACTACAGTAGTTTTGGCCGTCTGCTCGGTGTGTCATTTGAAAATGGTTCAACATTGAAGGTGCAGCAGTCTTTCCTCATTCAGCCCGAACCCTCTGTATTTATAGAGTGACCCAGTTTGAGATGCTAGTAGAGAAGTCAGGTGAGGAGGGAGTTTCACTATGACACATGAATTAGAATAATGTAAGCAGGGTGACGTTAGCTTGTTTGCCTGTGTCAGTGGATCAGTTTCCACACAAACACACACAGTAGTGTACAGTGCCTGAATCAAATGCCACGGTTTAAAGCAGCGGAGGTCAAACCGGTACAACCTGATCACTATCATCTAAAAGTAGAGCACAGAGAGTGTTTATTGTGCTCATTGAAAAGATCATTTGAAACAGTTTGACACTTCCCTGAGCAGAATAAAACGTGGTGTTAAAGACGTGACGTGAAGTGAATCAACTTTATCTCAACTTGCATCAAATAAGGAAGAAAAGCCTCCTCGGGCTGGTTGTGGGATCTCTTCCCGGCTATCAGAGTGAGTGGAGAGGCCTGGTTTGGTTGCCTAATTCTTCTCTCGGTAAACAACTTCTGAGCTGAGACGAAACTACAGCCGAGCGAGTGCTGGTTTCATCCTCTGCACTATGATTATGTCCAATCACTCCCTCTCTCTCGCTCGCTCGCTCGCTGGTTGCCTGGTCAGAGGTTGCCAGACTGTCTGTCAGCCTATGGCCTCGTCCCTCAGGGGACAAAGCTCCCGTTCTTCCTGGGGAAAGCCCCCACCCTGCCGGAATTCTCCCTTCGCCTACGGGTGCAGAGCAGGGAGGGGAGGAGAGGCAGGAAGGTAGAGAGAGAGAGAGAGAGAGAGAGAGGTGTTAATCCAGTGTGGGTATTTAAAAGCCATCACACATTTCTTTTTTTTTTTCCACTCGGACCGATATGCTCGACTATCCCAGGCAGAGAAGAAACACTTTGTGTTCCCTCCAGCAGAGTCTGAACAATATGGGGAAACATTATAAACTGGTT